>NW_008649097.1:34908-65214 GCF_000247585.1 Phytophthora nicotianae INRA-310 | reverse complement strand
TGATGAAAGCCCCAATATTTGCTTACTTGGATTTGACGTTGATGCAGTGGTCTGATTTGGCAGCAGTGAAGTCGTCTTTGCCCTTTTGGAAGTGCAATTCTGCGTTTTAAACTCACAACTAGCGTTTATGTTGGAAATACGAGTTTATAACTTAGATCATCAAGCTAGAAAAGAGTGTTATATAAATTAGAGTTAAGTCGTAAATGAGAGCTGGTTAAAATAAACTCGAGTCTATAACCGAGATAATATACAGGCCTGGACCAAAATATCTGCAATGAGTAATAATACCTTCGATATTTGCTGTACTTATCAATTAAAAGCTATGTAAGCCAAATAATGTGACACTAATTCTCAGTAAGTGGAACTTGGATCCTACAGAGCATAAATGGCCCCGGGAAACCACAGTCTAACATGGAGAGGCTCGGAGGCGGCCATTGAAGATAGAGTAAAATGACTGTGGGTGGAGTACTTTTGCGCTGGTTAGTTCAGTGGACTTACAGTTCGTGTATTGATACCTATAATAGCTTACCTTTGAAATTTATAACTAATCAAGTACCAGTACGTTTTCAAGATTTCTGCATTACTGTATTCCTTCAAATACTAGTGCTACTAGAAACTACAGTACGTATGAGAATTGGAAACGGTGTGATTGCCACCAGGAGAGCAGAGCTTTCATGTATGTATGGTATTTGCGGTGGCTGACGAACAGCATATTTCGTGACCAGTTTTGCACATTGGTGCGCATTTATGCATTTTGACAGCCTGCATTCCATTTGCAGATACATCATGTATCATACATGTACGTTGGCCAGGTACAGTACTGCGAGATTTGCTCGAGCTAATCTACAACCGTACCTATGAAAACATCCAATGCGCTGGTGCTTCACGATCACAAGTAGAATCTCTGCATCCATGATTGGGTACACAGCAGGGTTGAGCAATTCCCAACGCTCTTCACTTTATAAACGGCTGGGGGATCCACAAGAACTGTCCATTTGCTAGGTTGCCCAAGAAGAAGGCATGATGCAGAGAAGCTCGCTCCTCCTGGTTGTTGTCGCGTTTGTTGCTGGCTGTGTCGGCTTCATTACCGCCGAGAACAGTGTCCGGACGCGTGACCATCCGTCTGTCGTCGAAGTTTCCCAAAGTCGCAACCTCAAATCTACAAGTGACGGAGAAGAGAAGTCGTACCCCATTGGCGACGAAGAGAGGGGTATGACGAGTGTTCTCACCAGGATCAAGTCGCTCTTGGTCAGGAATCCAACTAAAATGAGTGAAGCAAAGAACAATGTGGGTGGGGCGAATGACTACTATAACAAGGTGAACTCGATCATTGGTGAAGGCAAAACTTCGACCAAGCTGACTCCGGATAAGGTGAAACAACTCGAAACGTTGGCTCATAGCAGCTCGGACAAATGGTGGGCGATGGCATACTTCACCACTAATGTTCTCGGCGTCGGGCTCATGGTATGGTTTGTGTACGGCACTCTCGTCCTCGGGTGGCGACCGTATGGAATGGGCGGCAGTCCCAGAGCCAACAACTAATATGGGTGCTTTGTACCCGAAGGCTTGTTAAAAATAATGATTTAGTGCCTAGTGGTATCTCTTGATCGGGTTGCAATGATCTCGGAACCCAGTGTGTGGGTTACCCACATCTTTTTGGCAGAATCTCTTTAAAGTTCTCTGCATCGCGTGCCCCATCAGTAACCTTACAGTACCATGGTGTTCAACAGAGTGTGCGGTAGCATTGTCGGCCAAACACTATCCAATGCTGTTAGCTTATATACTATTACCAAATCCTCGAAAAAAAGACTTTTTTCCACCTAGACCACAACAACTTGTTAAAATTCGAGTTCACTTGTTGCACTTTAGCTAAAATTGACCAGGATAAACCTGGTCGAGTATGAAGACTTACTTACATGAAGCTGTGCAGCACACAGTACATGCCGCGCAAAAGCACAAATTTCTTAACTAAAGCAACATCTTTACCAAGACTTTGAATCATCCAGTATCGAGGTTAACTTTTAATTGTCGTTCAATTTGCCGTGGTTACTCGCGCATATGGACCAGCACAACATGATTCTTGTATCGGCGTGAATAATAAGCCCGCTGTAGTTTAATAAAAATGCGAATGGAAATCTCCACGTCAGGCCCGTGATCCAGTCGGAACATCACTCATCTGAGCCTTGGTTATCGTTGCAAACCCTCTATCGACATGCTTGTAGTGAATCTCTAAATGATAGAGGTTGTAGCTGTCGCCCTCTAGCCTGAACAAATTTGAAACACTATAAAAAGCGAGCTTGTTGTACCGAAGAGACTTCTTTCATCTTCGCCTTACTTGTTACAGTCGGATTCTCACGGAACAGCGACGGAAATTGAGCCCTCCTTTTGACAATTTGTATCTTTGCGCAGCGTTCTCTGAATTAGGTGGTCCAGCACTCGGACTCACTCGACGGTCGTTGTAAAGCTGACGAAGTTCGCAATTAAAACAACACTCATTGTTACAAGGCAGAAGCTGTGTATGGCACTTTCCTTTTTGTTGTGGCCGTCATCTGAACGACTATTTGTCAGTAGATTTTGTACCAAATACCACCTTCTTTTAGACACAAGAAAGTGGCAATCAACCAAATGGCTAATATGTATACAGAGAATCCTCTCAGCACTCAAACGCTGGGAGGCACCAATTTATTCCTATATAAGGGTTTTCCAATCGTGAATGTAACTTAAAAATGGATCCTAGTACCTTTAGCTTCGAGCAGTGCACAACAAACAATAATGGGGAGGATTGGCTACTGAAAATTATTCTCGCTCTGTTCGGAGTCAGTATGAGCTTGTTCACAATGAACACCTTAACACATTCCGATTATCTACCTTCCCGACAGCACCTCGGTAAATAACGACTGTTTTGGTGTAGCCCTCGTTCATGTCTCCAACCACGAAGAACAGACTTCGTATTTATAAAATGTCGGCGAAATACCCAGAAGTGTTGTAGTTTTCGCTTTGTATGCCAAAAATATATAGTTATCGTAAGCAACGTTAAAATCTCCAGAATCACGAACCTTACCTCTTCTTATAAACATCAATAACAACTCGATAAGTGTGGGCCGGATTGTACCTTGGTATTGACGATGACTTTCATGGCGCCCTTGTAAGAGCAGGAATTGTCATAGAATCACTGCATTCACCGAACGAAAATGGTAGATTTTTTATGTAGTAAGTCTTCAGCAAAACATAGCTTTACTTCGAAAGAGAGGACTACGATGCAATTGCTGCATTTTAACCGCGTCACGTAAACTCTCAAAGGTTTACGAGACATATTACCTTACAGAAGACTCTCTCACATATCAGTAAGCGCGGCGGGATCTTCATTCTAGTTTCACAGAAATATTTAAAATTGTAGGTACCAACCATACACAAAAGAGAAGAACCATATCAAAAGTCAAGTTTTATACGATAATATGGGTGCGCATACATGTACTGAGTGGGACTTGTGTGCATGTGCATGTATGCAGTGTATAGTATCAGGCGCATCCCGTCGATTTGACTGCACAGCCGTCTGTATCATACAGACTGTATGTACCCGGGTCCAGTATCTCATTCCAAATTCGTCTGTCAAGCGCTCAAGCACTGCTTTGATTGGTATACGAAGGTGACATGCGTGTAAGCGCCTTCCAGATCGTGGGGATCGCCGCCATTGTTGCAAGTTTTGCCTCCCTCACAGTCGCTGAAGGCCTTTCGTCCGCTCCTAAGCTTTATCATGATGCCAACACGGTCCGTTACCTCAAGTCGGAGGGAAAATTAAGTGTACATGGCAAGGACTCGACCCCCAACGAAGAGAGAGCGGAGCTGCGTGGCGCTTTCAGCAGGCTCCAATCTCTTTTTCGTAGAGACCCGAAAAAGGTGATAGACACAAAACTCGACGAGCAAGGAGCTGCCCAAGCTCTAAGCAAGCTGAAATCAACCGTAGGTTTCACAGGCAAAAGCCCTACCAAGGTGGCTCCAGAAAAGCTGAAAACGCTGGAGACGTATGCTCGGGATAACCCTGACAAATGGTACGCAATGTCGTATTACCTGGAATATGTGTATGGGATAGCCTTTGTAGTCATTTTTGGAGCCGGTGCCATATTCCTCTCGTGGCGGCCCGCTGGAATGGGAAGTCCGAGGCCCAACTAAAGCGAATACAAAATTGTTTCACTCATTTATTGCTACGAGTATTTCGCCCTAGTAGTGCATTTATCGTTAATTCGGGATGCAGTCTCGTTCTGTTCCAACAAGACCATCATTCTATTTATCCGACCGCCACCTTGTGATAAGAAAAACAAGTGTTCTACTTGTGTCTGGAGCATATTGGTTTCGTTGTGAAACGAACTATTGATTCATACAACTGGAGGAAGAGTATGTAGAACATATTCTATTACTGACGTTCTTTAATTTTGCAAAGTTCCAGAAACACTAGCGTTTCGGTTGATATTTCCAGGATTTTTAATGTTGCACAAATTTCCAGCATGCTGTTTAAGCTCTACTGTTTCCCAAGGTGAATGAGAAGTACTGTGAGAGCGGAAGACAGCAAGATAGCTCAAACTCTTTGAGATTAACGGTTCGACCCGGTAAAAGGTTAGATAACTCGTAGTGACTTATTTAGACCCTAGACTTATTATAATAATTGGATCATCATTTTGGAATAGCGATAAAGGTTTGCAAGTTTGTGAATTATAGTTTCAACGAAGTCGCTATCAGACACGAGAAATCGAAGTTGGGTGAAGCAAGATCAAGCTCTCAAAACCCCGGTCAATCTCACTCTGCAGCAATGCATGCGCTCGCGACAATCCGGACAAATGAGAGGTAAGTCGAATGGCGCACTGCCGGCTAGTAGTGCCCCAGCGACTACTGCTGGATGCAAAACCGCCGGATATCCACCCTTGATGGATCTAAAACACACCACAAGATCATAGTACGTGAGCCACTTCAACTCTCATAGCAGACGCATCCATTTCTTATGCGTTGCATCCGCCCACGTGTTCCTAGAGGCGCAAACACCACCATTTTACAAATATCAGATGCATGGATACGACTGACTCAATTGTCTGACTCTGAATTACTTGAAGAATGTAAGGCGGCAAATGTAGTTTGCAACTACCATACATTCTTCAAGTAATCGAGAGTCAGAAAACCGCTAAAAAGTCGTTCAAGCACAGCTCAAGTCTGTTGGCCACCTTCACGCCGCGTTCAAGCCTGTCCCCAGCTCTTGTTGAGCCCAGCTGGAACTGTAGCACGCCGTCGAAATAGAACGGAGCGCTGAGCTTCCAAGTTCTGGAGCTTTGCCATCGTCAGCTGGCGGAAGAAAACGAGCCCTGCCCGGTCTCACAACACCTGCGTGTGCAACGCGACCGTTGCAACTGTCCCCATAGTCTGCTCAAGTGTAAATTGGGCCCGTCAGTCAACGTTCAGTCCCCAAGCCGGAGGGCTGCGCGTCCAAGTAACAGCTCGAAGCCGCAAGCGTAGACGCCTCCAGCTTCATTTACCCGTTTGTGCGGGTTTAGCACTGCGCCAAGGAGGCCGAGTAGTAGCTAAACCCGGCGTCTCCGGCCTTCAGAACCTAAGAAGCCATGGAGTCCGACGACTCAATGTCCGTGCTGCTTCCGATGGTGTCGTTGATGCTTCTGCTCGTGTTCGCGGGCGGATTGTGGTTCCTACGCACACGCAACCAACTACGCGGCGCATCGCAGTCATTCCTAGCCAGGTACGACGCTCACACGCTCTAGAAGGAAAGTAACAGTGTTTTCTAACGTGTTGTCGCCCTTCTACCGTGTAGAATGCTGCTACAAGAACAGGAAACCGTTACCAGACTAGATCTTGAGCGTGGAGAGGCCCAAGCAGAGCGTTGGAAGTGCTCCGTATGTGAATTCAGCAACGCGTTGGACCGTCCGACGTGTATGTTGTGTGGAACGAAGAACACCAAGAGAGAAGAGCTACCGCGACTCAAACAGTCAATCGCAGGCAGAGACGAGCGTCTGAGCTCCACCAGCTCCATTACTATGCTCACAAGGCCTTCACTGAATGCACAGAGGTCTTCTATCCTCAGTGTAGGCAGCAGACAATCATTAAGACCACTGCGACTCTCGACACTAAATCCGAGACAAAAGTACGCCAGACGACGCAAGGAATGGGTGCGTTGTCTCGGAGAGGACGGAGAGACCGCCTTCTGGACCAGAGCGGACGTCGCTGCCGCTGCTAGGAGACTCACAGTCGTTAGCGGTGCTACAGGCCACGGCCGCGTGTCCGTGGGCTTCGTGACGCACATGGTGCGTCGCTCGTCCATGATGGGGGACGTGGGGCGTCTCACGTTCGCTGACGCTTCTCAACTGGACGCAGCAGAGACGATCAGTGGCTACAAACTCACTGCCCGTGAGTTGGAGCTACTGGATCGCGTGTCCAGACTGCCATTTCCTAAGAAATACACGTGGTTCTTGGAGAGAATGGGGGCGTTATTGAGACCATGGGAAGAAGGGCGCATTAAGCTTCGAGTCCAACGCGAACACATTCTCGTGGAGAGTATGGAGCAATTATTGGGCATTCAACCTGAGCATATCCACTTCCCTCTACGTATCGAGTTCGTGGGTGAAGCAGGGATCGACGCTGGTGGTTTGCAACGTGAATGGTTCTCTATTCTATTCGGTAGACTACTGGACGACGAGCTGGGACTCTTTATGACGTGTCATCGACATACGCAAGCGGTGGCTATTAACCCCCACTCGGAAGACTGTACAGCCGACCATTTGCTCTACTTCCGAGGCATCGGTAGACTACTTGGTCGTGCTCTACTTGAGGGACAGACGATGCAGGCGAGATTGTGTCTGCCTATTCTCAAGCATTTCCTCGGTACACCGATCACTTTCTCGGATCTACAGTATGTCGACCCAGAAGTATATACCAGTATGCTCTGGATCCGGGATAACGACGGCGTTGACGCACTAGAGCTCACGTTCTGTGTCACGGAGCTACGTGCTGATGACGAAGTGATCACGATCGACCTGGTTCCCGACGGAAGGGACAAACCCGTGACGGATGCCAACAAGATGGAGTTTCTTCATCTGAAGTTGCGCTATCTCATGCTCGACCGCTATGCTCCTCAGCTCCAGGCTCTTTCTCTCGGATTATTCGAGATTATCCCTCAGGAAGCACTACTAGTCTTCGACTACCAGGAGCTGGAACTTGTTCTGTGTGGCCTCCCAGAGATTGATATCGCTGATTGGAAACGTAATACTGTGGTCGCCCCCAGCTTCAGTGACGCTCCGCTGGTCGTCGACTGGTTCTGGGAAGTGATCCAAGGCTTCACGGAAGACGAACGGGCTCGATTCTTGCAGTTCTCGACGGGTTCTTCGCGTGTACCAGTGCAAGGATTCAAGGGATTGACGAGCTACGATGGTCGCATTTGCCCCTTCTCGTTGAGACCGTTGCCTAACCAAGCCCGAGGCTTTCCCAAGGTACACACGTGCTTTAACCGCGTGGAGTTGCCGTTATATACCAACAAGACCGACATGGAGGCTGCACTCTACGCGGTGCTTGATATGGAGTGGACAGAGTTCAGCGAGGAGTGAGGGACTAAAAGCTGGACCACTGTAATGTTTAAAGTGGACTATTTAATACGATGGTGTTGAATGACGTGTCTCGATTCTCTCGCTGTCATTTTCCATCGTCTCGTCTCGTTTTGTTGCAGCTTCCCGGAGGAAGAAAACAGCTTTGATTTCCCAGTTGGAAAGAAGCTACCGAAGCCAACTGAACTACGAGGACACTGTTGCGTTTATCGCTTGAAAAAGGTCGGGAGGCAATCGACAGTCTAGCGGACACGTTGAGGCAGTTGATGAACACGATGGCTGCGACTGGACTGGGCACTGATTCGCCGTCTCCAAGGACGTTGCTGCTAACAGCGAGTCCTGCGTTCGAAGAGGAAGAGAAGACCGACTACGGGGCGGACGATGAGGATGACGGATACGAAGTAGACAACAGCTTCGACTATTTTCCTACTGCAAACGGATCTAGCGAGGACGAGAGGAAAGAAGACAGAGAAGAGCAGTCAGTGAAGAAAGATGTGGAGAATGGAGAAGACGAGTCAATGGAGGCGAGTGTTGTGGAGAAGATTGAGGTTGAACGTCACACTTTGATTGAGGACACAACTGTCGTCAAGGAATACGCGCAGATTGAGAAAGAAGATGATACTTCGAAGCAGTCCGATGAGCTATTGGCAGTCACTGTAACCACTTCGTCAGCAGTAATCGACCAGGAGACTTCATCGACGCTTGTATCAACGGGGAGAGCGACTATTCCATGTGATGATGCAAAAGATTCCAGTGAGGACGATGACGTGGACGTTGATGATCCAGGAGACTTAAGATTCTCTAGCGATGATGAAGAAAGTGACAATGACGAAGTGGAAGAAAGCAAGATGGTCAAAAAGAAATCCACTACGAACGAGGAGGAGCAAGTAGTGCTTGGTGAAGCGGATCCAATTGCACAATCACCAAGTAAAGGCATCAAAGCTGCTGATAGCGAGAATGGTGAGCATGAGGCAGCTCAACAAGAAGCCCCTGAATCGCCCGGTTGTCATGATCCGCTGATCCCGTCGAACTTACCTACACCTTTGGTCTCAGGTGATGTTCAGGCCAGCACACCAACAAAACCGGCGAAGATCAATGATGATATGCAGCCCAGTAACTCTCTTGCTGGTGATGTCGAAAAGCCGGAAGAGTCTATGGAGATGTCGTTAACACAAGAGAACGAGGAGCCCGGCAATAAAAACGAGAACATGGAGATCGCTGATGAGATCGTAGTCGAAACTCCGCAAAGTACCGAGCACGAAGCAACTGACCAACAATCACGACAGGAAATGCGGGTGTCTACTCCTGTAAGCGCCAAGTCGAGTAGCTCTGCTCTAGAGGCAACGACTCCTGCCCAGCCCATGATCATGATGCAGACAAGAAATAGTGCGAGTTCACCAAGAGACCAACCTGCAGCAGCTTCAATTCCTGATAGTCACTCTACCCCAAAGCGTCCACAGAAGAGAAAAGCCGTGGCTCCTGTTCACACTCCGAAGCAGTCTAAGCGCGCGGCTTCAAAGAAGCGGAAAACTCTTCCTGTACCGCCTAAAAGCAGCAAATCTGAAGCGAAAACCTCACGGCCACTACGACGCTCTTCGAGAGTGAAAAATGATCCTGCCAAGTTCTCAGCTTCCAATCAACAACTGTCCGATGTGACGGTGATGACTCACTTTGCCCGCAACGCAGTTAATGAAATGACTTGCAAACATTGCGGCCATAAAATGACAGCATCACGCGGTATTGCAACACGCCATCTACAGGGCTGTCCAGTGTTCTCAAACCACGAGAATGCCACAACACAGATCGATAAAGTGAGTTCCAAAAAGGCAAAATCTTCGTTGCCAGTGCACCCTGTTACTTTATCAACCCCTGTGCAGGCTGTCAAGTCGGAAATGTTAATGACAGATGCAAATGATCGACCGGCATTGGTTCAGCTAATGGGATCAGAGGAACTAGCGAACAAAGTGAAGGGGTCATTCCAAGGAACCCCGTTTGTAGGTCACGCTCCAGTGTCTCGCTTCCAAGAGTTAATCAGGAACGACATCACGGAGTTGCGGCACTTAAACGTGCAGAACTTACTGGATGCTGTGGAGACAGAGGATGGCCCCGTTGTTCAGCTACACCCGAAGTTATCTGGTGTTCGCCATAGCACCGGATCTCATGTATTGGAGCCTGTGTCAATCGCTAAGGCTCGAGATCTGGAGAACTGTCCGCTGCGATTTCCAGCACCACGTAGTGTCGCTGAGCACTACATCACTCCATTAGCGAAGGAACTCGGACTTATGTACGCAATGGCTCGCCATACTGCCAAGATTGTGAGCTGTCCTCTAGAAGACACTGTGCTGGATTGGCAGTTCCACCGCTCGGAAACTGTAGTCTTTCAACTAAGTGGGAGGTCGATGTGGAGACTGAAGAAGAGTCAAGTGGAGTACCCGGTTGAGTGTTTTCATCCAGACTCGTGGCAAATAGGAGATGTGGCCCAAATCGCCAAAGTCCATCGCTTGTCGTCGATGAATCACTCTAATACGGGCTTTTTGGCTCCACCGGGCGACGATATTGATGTTTTTGATGAGAACGTGAACGTCGCTGGAGTCTCTGATGAACCAGAAGAAAATTTGTTAAAGTCTGGGTCAGTTCTGTATATCCCTGCCGGTGTATGGTTTGAGACCAAGACACTAGGTGTGAATACGCTATGGCTGGAGGTACAGTTGGGCTCATTTACCTACGAGGAATTGGTGTTTTCAGCCGTGAAGCAACTGGTTTTGAGTGACAAACAGTGTCGAATGAGAGTCCAGTTGTATTCCGGCAATCGCCACCAGATTAAACAAGCTCGACACCACGCAGAAGTCTGTATCCAATCCCTACGTAAGGAGATGGCAGAGCTTGATGGCAGCGACGTACTGCCAGAATACTTAGCGACTGAGGACATGCAGGAGCTGGTGGCTCAAGGTCTCATTCAGGTCACGAACAAGTCGTCAAACTCGACGAGTATTGCTGTGGATCTGACCAATCCGAGGTTCAAACTGAAGCATTCGAAGATCTTCCGAGATGCTGCTTACCGCGTCAACCCGGTCGCTGTATTGATGCGCGCAGAGGAGATTCCTTATCTACCAGCACAGCGAAGCGAAAGTCCGAGTTCTGAGGGCACTACACCGGCAAATACGTCGCAGACTCAGCATCGTGCGTTGAAAAAGACGCCTAAACCGAAGCCCAAGCGCAAACAAACGTTGCGAACGATCTCGCACACTGACAAGCACACGTACATACTGGACGAGAACTTCGGCAATGACAAGAGAGAGTCACAACTCCACGTCATGTTTCAGTGCTCGGCAGAGCAGTCGAAGTTGGTGGAATGGCTTCGAAGCCGTGGAAGTGAACCCTTTGATTTGTTGGAGTTCAGTCGTGGGGATGCCTCGGTGGTACACCAAGGGAAAGGCCCAGCGCGTTGTGACGAGAATGCGAGAAGCATGCTGCGATTCCTGTATTTTGTCGGCTACGTTACCCAAGTCAAGGCGTAACAAGTTTATGCTTGAAAGCACAAGGAATTATTTCGAAACGATGCAGCTTGATAGTTTTCTAGGCTCGATTTACTGCTGCCTTGCACTGTTGTTTGAATGCACTTTCAACTGCTTCTTACTTTTGTTTTATTTATTTGTGGAGTAAAAAAAATTCCTCGACATTCATTAAATCGCTACACCTTCCCTGCCGTGATGTTTCTTTTGCGCATGAGGAAAATCAGTTTCTTTGTCTTGAGTGTGATACGGTGGTCAACAAGACCGACACCGTCAAAGACACTAAAACCCGCGATGTATTGGAAATCATCTTCCAGCGGTGTTGGGTCCTTGGCTGTCAGCAAATAGTCGAACTGCTTAAGGTGCTCAACTGTAGTCATCGACTCGTCCTTAGAGTATCTGTCCACAAAGAAAAAAGTAAGCAGTAGACACTAAATGTCTAGCAACTCGTAAGCACAAACCTCCAAGCGGAGAACTCCTCTCCAAAACGAGACACACCCGTCATCGCAGCCGGGACGTCAATGTGCACACTACGAGGCAAGTCATGCTCCTTCGTAGCGATTTGGTGCAATCGCACAAACGCTTCACCACCTGGGGAGATATACAGTGTCATAATCAGCTACTATGAGTGTAATATATGGTCAAGTCTTACCAGGGTAGTTGGACTGAGCAGCGGTGAGCAAGAACAAAGTGCCCAAACTTGTGATCAGTAGACAACCAATGGCCCCAACAAACGGTAGAAGCGCCTGTAGAAAATAAACACGAGAGTACTGTAAAGGAGATTTTTTAGCAGGATATCAAAGCACGTTTGCTTACCTTGCTTCTGTTGCGAAACAGTTTTGCCAGACCCTATGCAGAAATTATGGCATAAAACAGGTTAGACATGCAGTTTTACTTTTTCATACCTTGTATACATACCACAGCAGACCCCATATTCAGGATAGGGATCGCATTGAAGATAAACCGCAATTCCTTGTGAGGAAGGAACGAGAAAAGTCCCAGGTAGACGAACACAGGCCACACAAGGGAGAAGACACTCCAGTCGACAATTGGCGCCGTCTTAAAAGCCCACGCAATGTCGTGCAACGAGTGGCTCTTTAAGAGTGTGGGAAGTAGCGAGCTGTCAAGTAAACAGTCAAATAGTACACAAGTGAGTCCTCAAGCTCTTCCTGTACCTCTAGACAGAGCACGAACCTGAGTCCTAATGGGATCAGCAACGCTGTCATTTGGAGTGCACGCGGCAGCGCTGAAGTAAAATACCACAATGGCGGACTCACACCCCACTCGCTGCTCTTGTTCTGCACTGTGTTGAACCACAGCACCTCACCTTCAGGCCAAAGCCAGCGCCGCCAGAAGTAGGAGTCCACCAGTACCGTCAAGATCAACGACACAATCCCCGATGACAACCCCCACCAAACCATCCGGAAGAAGGATACTCGACGAGATAGTAACATATTCAACACCAACGGAGCGAACAATACAATCGTGTCACCCCGGAATACTACCGTCGTGAACGTGAACAGGAACACACAACGTTGCCACTTGCCCTACAAAAAAATAATAATAAATATCACCACCTCACTTTTACTACAGACTACATCCGATACGTACTCGAAGCCAAAATCCCAGTCCAAGTAGCACCAGCGCCTGCAGTAGTTTCGAAAGCAACCTCGTCAGTTCACTAACTCTACCTCGCTCGACGTCGTTCTACTTTTCGTACCAGTGCATAGACATTGGGTAGAGTACGTGTCATGTAGAATAAAAGATGGAACTGACAGGCACAGATCAGGAGCAAGAACCGACTCACGTCCCGCCCGAAGCGCATTCCCACGCCGTCACTGAAGAAAACCAGGCTTCCTAGCGTCATCATGCCCAACACCCATCGCGTCGCCACTTGCATCCAGAACTTTGGACCTCCGAGCGCTTGAAGGATTGAAACAATGGGGCGACTCACACCAGCCACAGCCAATGAGCCCAAAAAGGTGCGCGGAACTACCCCTGGGAACTCCATATGATCAAATTTGTCCACATTGCGCACCCCAAATACTAGTAGATCGTGCGTCGCTTGCATATTAAAGCTCTCCTCCACTTTGGCGAATGGGCAGAGAAACACGTACGCCGTCATAGCTGAAGCCACTAGGAGCTCGACACGGCGGCCACGCATCAGGAGCGCCATCGTCACGTGGCAGTTGCGAGTTAGCAATTGGGTTTTGAGAATGGTTGGGTATGTTTTTTTTTATTGAACTCAGTCAATTTATGGAATGGGTTTATTGGGTTATTTCATGATTGTAAGCTCCAATTATTGGTGATTCGTTCAAAAATACCACCATAAGACAGACAACAGATAGCAACTGCCTCTGTTTTTCAATATATTGCAAATCCAGCAGACCTACATTATGTACTTGGCATAATATTACATATTATGTAGGCTACATATACCAAGTGCACGTTTGTGCTGCTAGTGTTGCCCACGTTTAAATAAAAACAAAAGGTTATGCTATCCGTTCATTATTGGGCTCCATCGTTACACTTTGGGCTTATCAGCATGAGTATCTGCACCTTGGGACTCCGCCTTGTTGACCTTTGCTACGAATTTCTTAAGCGAATCGCTCATAAAATACTGACCCGATTCTTTGTTGAGTTCTTTGTCCTCGCAGAAACACAACAAAATAGTATCAATGGCCATCTCGTAGACTCCAAGAAGCGTCGAAGCCACGAACCAGCCGAGTAAAAGTGCCAATAGGATTGGAGCTAAGGGAGACGACAACTCGTGAGCTCCACCAACGCCATAGTCGTCGTTATTTTTCTCCAAGTAGGAGAAAGTTGCGATAGCGCAGCTCAATGCGACAGCTATCTTGCCAGCACCTAGTAGTAGGAAAGTCACGGTCGATACGGCACCAACCTGTGCGATATTAGTCAGCAAAATCTTGAACGCGTCCTTGGCCGATGCGCAGAAGCTGTGGCCTTTCATAGCAATGAGGATGTACGCGTTCTTCGATAAGAAACGCAGACATTTCTCTAGACACCATAAACAGCACTGCACGATCTTCATAGCCACTTTAAGCACAAGATTGGATTTCTGGAGATCTTTCGTTTGATGGTCCAGATACAGCAGTGCAGCTCTAATAAACTGCACCACAGCAATGATAAAAGACCCGAATGCGAGTGATCCGAAGTGGTAGCGGAAGCAATTCTTGAACGAAGTAAGCACAGGGAACCGTCCCATTTCCTCACTAGTCTTGTTGCGGCTCCAATAGTAGCGACTCACAGCACCAGCTATCGTACACATACTAATAGCGTTGATGAGTTGAGCTGTCCACAAGAAGCCGAAGAAATGATACGCTACCAACAACTTCATCGTCTGATCCGGACTCACTTTACTTAAAGTCGTCGTCGCTTCTGCTGTTATGTTTTGTCCAGTCTGGTCCGCAAGCTCACCTGCCAAAGAGGCTAACTCCATCTCTCCCGAACTGTAAATGAAGGCACCGACGATTGCCGCATACGCGAACAGTATCAACAGCATAACGAACGGAATGATGGGGAATAATACCAGCAGTGGCAGACTCTGCAGTGCACGTGATGCCTCCTTCACGATCCCAACAGCAATACGAATTTTCTTCTGGAAGAAACAGACTAGCAAAAGCGCGACACCTGCCAATGCATAGACAACATAAGCTGCTGCAGCATAAGCCTTTTGTTTATCCTGACTTGCTTGCAGTGTCTGAGGAAGCACGATCGCTGTGGTATTTACATCGGAGGAATCCACACCTGCCGCTGCTGCAGCAGACGCGATTTCTGAAGTGAGAGCATTAAGATCTGAACTGCCGATGATGCCTCCCTTGGTACTCAGCATCAAAGCAAAGAGTAGCAACAGCAGCACAAAACTCCACAGTGTGATCCACACGATACATCCAGCACAAAACCTCAAGAGAATGACGAATGCAAAGCCCAAAACGAGTGCAAGAACGCCTCCACAGACAAGGAAAACTGGCCAAGTTTCCTGCAGATCGCCAATGACCCGTCCAACGGTAGATCCAACAGTTTGCAACTTCGAGTATAGCGGATTCTCTTGTGCCGGCTCCACCGACTCCGACGTGGTTATTACGCGTTTAATCTCGCACTTGTCATTAGGCACTTGAACACCGTTTACCTCTTCGTAGTATTCTGGTTCATCGCCTGGGACCACACACTTTTCTATTGACGTTGAGTTCAACTCCGTGATTTGAAGACAACGGTAGAACACTTTTTCACTCGGTAACGCTACCAGCCAACATTGTTTCTCGCTGGATAGAATTATGAAGTCTGTAGCTCTTGATTTGCGCTCTTGTTCTCGCTCTTTATCTGTGGTAAGTGAGGTATCACTTTGGATTTCTGCTTCAGCTTCGTAGTTGCAGATGTACGTGCCTGCATCCGGACAGGTTGCTACGCAGACCCCGTAGAACGAAAAATCGTCAACAGATAATGCCGGGTTGGAGGCTTGCTCCAATAAGTCCTGCGTGATTCGAGGATAAAACGTTAAAGGCTGATCTTGCTGTTTCCCAGTGCCACACGTAGTGCCGTTGTAGTCCGATCCGTATAGAAGTCGTTTGGGCTCGCCGTGCATGAATCCGACGGCAGCGATAGCGATCATACCAACCCAGAAGACGGCGAAAAGCAAAGCACAAATCACATCTCTGCACTTTCGAGAGCTTGCAGGAAGCACACCTTGAGTTGGAGCTCCATCCTCGACGCCGACCTGCTCCTTGGTGGAACAGCAGCCCATAAGAGCTCAGTGAAGTTGAAAGAAAACTATCACATTTGGCCACCGACTTGAAGCGACGGCCAAGTTCACGAAACTACCATCCCACGTTTTTTGCAGTCGAGGAATCGCAACCGCCTGGGATTGAAACTGTTTGATTCAGTGCAGCATACGTAAATTTGACGGCATTTTAAGTACAGTAGGTAACCTTCAACTATTAATATGCACCACTTCATCATACCGTTAGTAAAGGAGCAGAAGCGCATATTGAAATCTCCAGTGCCCTTGTTGTCTACGCATGACGTTGTGATCGTACGATAATACCTTGTTATCGCACGCTGTCCTACATAATGATCCTAGCTACATTCGCTAAAATCATTTCTTAAAAGGCCACGCTTTCTCCAGCTTAGGCTTGAAGTTACCATCGTTGAAAGGTGTGTTTGCCTTGCCCCAGCCGACGCCGTTCATGGCCCGACGGGCGTCCTCTGAGAGCTGATCCCACATGATAAGGTCCTGGAAGTCACCGCCCTCGGAAGTGGATTCAAGAGCGTGGTTGATCGGCCAGTGGCTCTCGTACTTGACCTTCACGCTCGTACCGTCAACGCAGTCGGCATTCGGAGGGACCTGCTTGGAATAACCATCGTGAGCCGACGGGGTCACGGCCAAAATCTTGGGGTTTTCCACGTCGGGGTTGTCGATCCACACGATGACGTGCTCCCAGTCGTGACGGTGGCCCAGTCCCGAGGACGGCGAGTCCTTGGGGAAGTACCACGAATACATGATGGCCCAGATGCCCTGGACCCACGTAGATCGGCCGTACACCTGAGAACCCCATCCAGATCCCTTGCATTTAGCGCTGGGAGCACCCTTCGTTTTGAGACCGCCACTGGTTTCACCGGCTTCGTTCACCGCAGGGTACGGGTGACATCCGTTCGTGATGTGAATCTGAGGCTTGAACTTGACTGCTGCCTTCTCCGAAATGGTGACGGGCTCTGGTTGCGGGAACGGCTTAACTTGGTCGTGGTCGATCCACTTCGCTACCCACGGACCCGGATCGGGTGTCGGTGCAGGTGTCGGAGCCGGAGTCGGCGCCGGTGTCGGTGCGGGTGTCGGAGCTTCGGTCTGTCTAGGGTCCGGTCGGGTAGGAATAGGCACGTGCGTCGGGGCGGGCGTTTCAATCTCCTCCTGCTGTTCATGAGAACCCGACAGGCTGGATTGTTGCTGCTGTTGGTTTTGCTCCTGTTGTTGTTGTTCGTTAGAACCGGCCGTGCTGGTCTTCTTTGTAGCTGGAGCCCTCGTGAATTTCTTCAAACTCGAATAGTCGATGTACTTCACGGTCGAATTGGTCTCTTTGGTAGCTGGAGCCCTCGTAAACTTCTTCAAACTCGAGTAATCGATGTACTTCACGGTTGAATTGGTCGTTTCGGCTTGAATCGCAGCGACCGCGGCGAAAGCGGCAAACAGAACGGTGCTCGTCTTCATCGTCCTTGACTCGTGGTGGGTGGAAGAATTGCCGAATGGCCGAGTCTCTCATGCAAATTAGTAATTACCAACCGTGTGGCACGGTCCGTGCCTATCCCTTCGGTGTACGAAGGAGAGACAGTGCTTGCAGATCACAAAAGCGTATCGCGCTGTTCGCAAAGTCAGGCGAGGGAAAGTTGACTGCTTGAGGAGGGACATCGACATACAGCACATTACCGTATGCCGTATGCAGCGTAGCGCCTTGGTCGTATTAGCCACCATAACTGCAGCAAGTACAAATACAAAAACACATTACAGTGTGTGTGATCCGGACTCATCTTTGCTACTCGGTAGTCAAAATTTTACTCTTTTAACTCTTAACCCTTTTAACTGTTTTATCCTGATGCGGTTTCCCATGTTGAAAGCAACCAAGCTCTTCCTACCGTATCGGTAATTGTGGGAAAAGATAAATTCCTACAAATTTCTTAACAACGAAATGATTTCACAGCCAAGAGATCGTAACAAGGGTCTGCGTGTGATTCATTCGCGAGATTCGTTCCCTTTACCTGCGCAAGTGTAGAGCGAAAATTTCAGCGAAACATCAAGGCTACTCAGTTGCTCTTGACTTGTCCATGGGAATTCTTGTACGTATGGATACGTGAGCGAACAACTCGTGAGTCTGCATATCTTTTGCTGCATGTACACACTACACGTAGCTATTTATTTAAGTTTATATAATGAACAAAATGAGATAATCGATTTGGGACGTCATTGTGCTTCCGAACACGTTAAAATTAAGCTGACTTTGCATCGTTATCAGGTAGAAGGGACCGGACATTAGCGCCGGAGTTTGAGTTGGATTAATCAGAGTATGTGTTTGAAAAATATTTTTTAAATGAAATGTGATTTCCCGATGTCAAATCTGTCTCTCTCTTTTTTTTAAAAAAATATTAATTGAGGGATATGAGGGTGGGCCACTTTTTAGTATGGAAGGAAAACAGACAAGTTGTTCGTCCACTCTATACAAAATTGCATCTTAGAGATAGGAAGGAGGTCATAAAAATTCTTGTTCTATTGGACTCGCTCACCCCCTCCAGTTCTGCTCGTACCCCGTCACACAAGTGCAACAGCTGGGGTCAATTGGTTCGCTAAACGCAGCTGCACTGTCCTGTGGTAAGTTACCACCACATTGTCGCTTAGAACGCTGTCTTTCAGTGCACTTTTTCCTAAGCTTATTGGAGGTTCAGTATACAATACTGGCATAACAACGCTTTTCAAAGTTACAAAAAGAGCTGGAATGTATTAATACCGGTTGTACTTCAATCAAACGACGGTCATATTCAAGACCATCGCATTTTCGAGTGGTATTAATACATGCACAGCACTGCGAGAATGCATGTAATGCACTTCATGAACAAACGCAACAAGTTCTTAGTGCCGTGGTGTTAGTCTGCACAAGCGAAACGCGATCTGAAAAAACTGCTCAGAATCGTCCGAAACCTATACTGTACTAGTAACACGCTTTTGACTTCATTTGAAAATCTACAGCGTTTCGGACGATCCCGTTGCGCACCAACCACTGGGATTTGGCATCGAAGCATTGTGTGCTCGTAATCCTCGACGTGTCAATCGATATCATGCACACATCACGAACCCTTGATGACTTCCGAAAGATTCGGAACCAAATGTTTCGATTCGCACGTTTTGTCTGAGATGTGTTACTGATTTGTACATGTAAAATACTATTTTAACATACATGTATTAAAATTTAATAGTCTAGGGTTTAGTGGTAAGGTTAGGACATTATCTGGTATCGGAATCGAAAGCGAGGGATTCGATCCTGCTTGTGATGGTGTGATGGCACACAACCCAAAATAGTGCCGCAGGCTTCTTGTGATCATATTCGGGTCAGGTCAAAAATGGATCAACTTGAACCTCCCTCCACCCTAACCACACGATAGAAAAAATTCCCAGTCTGTATTGAGTCCGTTCGTTGGTAAGCTCGTTGCTGGGCCCATTACGTAAATATCGTGTGGATTTGCTACGACCATGCCGCTCACTACCGCCATACAAAATCAAGTCAAAAAAAGTAAAAAAAATTTGGACCCCAATAAACCTTTGCATAGTACAAATATCCATTCTCCAGAATACCTCGGCCGACGTAGCCAGCTATACCAGGAGTCGGTTACCCGTCCAATTGTTGCTGGGCTAACTCTCGGGTAACCATACCGTCCTTTGTCACGGACAGACCTTACCCCAGCGAGAAGGCTCACGGTGATATTTTGTCGATTCATGAAGCGTAATGATTACTTAAACTTCAGAGGCTGTAGCAGACCTTTCCTTTCAGCGGAATGCAAATACTTGAGCCGAAGTGTTTAGACTGTCGCGTCGTGTCCAGAGTACTGGTTGGAAGGTGTATTTCTCAAATAGAAAACCTTCACAATCATGTTCTTGTTAAACTTTTTAAGTAAAAAAAAGCTGAAGAAAGAAATTGTAATATTTATAAGTGTAAGTTAAAATTACTATCGTTTTTTAAAGTAGAGGGCCTTCTGTTTGAATTATTAACTAAATGTTCTAGAGTCCTGGTATCGTTGTGGGTTGGATACTACAGCCCACAACGATATTAGAACTTACATCTATCAAGTTGGCTAAAGACATCGTGTGTAGAAGTGCAGATGGCACAGATTTCCGTGCGGATGTCTTTGATTTCGAAGAAAGCGATTAGCTCTCCTGTATCCGGGCTTCTGGTCGTTTTACAAGCACATTCTACATCTCGCTAGAAGTCGGAATTCAAACTAAGAGTGGGCATGAGTTGCTATGAGAACGCAACAATGACCCACTTGGTAGAATCGAGAATTCAAAGCTTGTCATTGGAGAGTGCGGTTACGTGTACAGTATGTCGGTTGTACTCATTTTTCACACAGCGTCCAAATAGATCTAACGCTCGGCATCTGCCGACGAAATGTCCTATTAATAGTTTTCTAACCTTTGAAGGCACCGACACCGACATTTGATAGTGGGTGGCCCTAAATCACCCGGCAATGACGAAGAAAGAACAAGCTATCTTAGCTTAAGCAAGGCTCTAGTTAACAAATACCGATTTTACGCCTATACATGTACTGAGGTAAGTGTTGTACTGTTTTGATTTAGACATCAATCTTACACTGCACAAATGAAAACCGTGCCCATGAATAAAAACACCAGGGTGCTTCTTTTAAGTATAATAAAAGATATTCGATGAAACACGAAACGTGTTAACTACAAACATGTTTTTACAGTGCTTCACGTACTAAATATCAACTAAAATGGCCACGCTTTAGCAAGCTTCGGTAGAAAGTTCCCATCGTTCATGGGTGTATTCGCATTGCCCCAGTACACAGCGTTCAGCGCACGGCTGGCATTCTCTGACAACTGACCCCACATAATCAGATCTTGGAAGTCACCGGCTTCCGAAGTGGAGCCAAGGGCATGATCCATGGGCCAGTGACTCTCGTACGCTACTTTTGTAGTGGCACCATCGATGGTATCAGGATTCGGAGGGGCGTACTTGTGATATCCACTGTGTGCCGACGGCGTGACAGCTAGGATCTTCGGGTTCGCTATCTCAGGGTTGTCGATCCACACGATGACGTGCTCCCAGTCGTGGCGATGGCCAATTCCGGTGGACGGCTCGTCCTTTGGGAAATACCAACAGTACATGATGGCCCAAACTCCCTGATACCAACTAGATCGACCGTAGACTTGCGAACCCCATCCGGATCCCTTGCACCCAGCACTAGGGGCTCCTTTTGTTTTGAGACCACCACTGGTCTGTCCGGCTTCATCAACTGCTGGATACGAATGACATCCATTCGTGATGTGGAGTTGTGGTTTGAACTTGACTGCAGCCTTTTCAGAGATTGTGACGGGCTGAGGTTGTGGAAACGGCTTTACTTGGTCGTGGTCGATGGTGATGGTTATCCACGGACCCGGGTCCGGGGTCGGAGCAGGTGTTGGAGTTGACGTTGGAGACAATGTTGGTGTCGGCGTAGGAGCTTCTGTCGCTCTCGGGTCTGGTCTCGTCGATATAGGCACTTGAATTGTCTGGTCAACCTGTGATCCCGACATTTCTGACTGGGTCGTGGGTGCTCTCGTGTATTTCTTCAGACTCGAAAAGTCAATGTACTTGACCGTCGAATTTGTTTTGGTTTCTTGGGCTTGGACGACAGCAAGTGCACCCCAGATGGCGCTCAGCACACTATAAAACTTCATCGACTGAGTAGGAGGCTGTTGATCCGCGTCAAGATCGAAGAATTGCAGAATGACAAGCAGTCACGGAGCAGGCGGTTGAGTTAGTACGTGAGGTCCTCGCGAACTAACTCAGCCGCCACGGTGAGGATACGTTAGCTCCTAAAATTCCCCAGGGCGCAAACATAGACGGCCTTTTCAGATCATTCATGTTATCCTGGTGTATGCACAATTATTATTGAAGAGGCCGTGTAACGTCAATTCGGCCTCGCTCGATGTGTTTGCGTGGCGAGCATCTGGCAAGCGAAGCTATCCTCAGTGACGGAGCACCAAAGTATCATGAAGTATTGCCAAAACTTCCAATCTTCCTCGTGGAGCAGCACCTAGCATGACCAACGTATTAGTTCATCTCGCTCGAGCCTTGTTCGAACAAGTAGAGGCGATCGCATTAGCATCTTCTGGTTTTCATCATGTTATGGTCCCATCATAAAGATAGGACGGATGTCGTAAATTCCGACCCATATTTACTTCAAAAATAATTAAAAAATCTGGAGAACACCCCCTCTGGTATTGCTACGCTCCCCGGCACAATATGCACGACCGCTGAGATAGGCGTCCGACGTCACAACGATGTCCTTGGTATGTAAACTCTCGGTTTGTGTTTGCTGTTTCTGTAGGGAAGAAAACGAGTTTTTTTTTTTTTAGGATATGCGCGCATCACAGCAATGGCAAAGAAAAATACCAAAAACAATCTGTATTGCACTAACGTTAAAATTTGGCACTGTCAAACGAATTACCATTTGTAGTGATGCCAATTTAACCACGACTGTTTATTCAAGCGCAGAAGCTGCATTGCACTCGGAATGCCCAAGTTGATCAGCCATCGGTGGGACATGCATGCGCTCCACGCGCTGGCGAAGAGGGAACACAACGAGCTAATCCGAGTTTTTACTGAGCTTAAAGACATTCCTGATACAGCAGTTGACACTCAAGTGAAAACGTTTGGATTCGGGGCCCCTATGCAGTTTCATACCTTCGGTAAGGCTTCGTCGTCTTTTCGCACCACGCGGATCTTAATGACAAATTGCTTTGCTAGGTTTCTTTGACAAGACTAGTGCAGCTGCATCTAGCTCTTCAGCGACTCTATTCGACCGTGTGGTCAATGGAGATACAATGCTGTTATTAGCGCTGCGTCACTACGATCCACAATGCGCCATCGTGCTAATCAAGCAAGGAGCCTCTCTAAACGTATTGAATTCGTTTAATGAGAACCCATTGCAAGTCATTTTTGATGCGATGGCTTTCTTTCGACTTCATCCAAGTGATGAAACGCAAGATCTGAGCAAAGGAGACAGCCGACTTGTACAGCAACGTGCTGAATACGAAGACTTGTTTTCTCTTCTCCAGGACGAACTTGGAGCATTCTACGATAAGCAAAAAGCAGAAGTTGAACGAGAGTTGCAAGAACTCTACCAACATATCGCTCCTGACCGGCTGTCTAAGATTCCAGACCAACTCGAGGCTTACAAATACCGTGAGAAGCTGTTGCTCGAATGTGTTAAGAAAAAATATACCTTATAAACGTCGATTTTTATAGAATCTATCAGCTTCCATACTCTCAAGGAAGAAGTGAAGTCACAGTCCTGGTTAGCAGTTCTGATACAGTTAGGGAGCCTGCTTCTAACTGCAGTTGTAATTTTTCCATCTCAGTAATATTGTACATGATCTCCACTGCAGGTACCTCGATATCCGCAGCACTTCCAACCCCAGTCGTTTTTATGGTCTGTATACCAGTTTCTTCGTCGAACCATGATGAAACCACGTAAAAGTTTGAGTCTTTACGTGCAACAGTTCGTCTCCGTCTCCCATCGAGATTCAGGATAGCAGCCATCTTGTATCGAATAGCCCAATCGAGAGGATCTGCTTCGATATCATCGCGGAAAGTCATTTCGTTAAAGTCATCTGCGTATTCTTCGTCTTGCATCTCTGAAGTTTGACGCTGGGGTTCATTATCGCTCACAATCGTTGACGGACATGTACGTGGTCGTGATCGCTCTCGTGTTGGACAGGAGCTTTCAGCTCTTGTATTGCCATCTCGAATCGGCAATGCCCATGAAATAAGGAGCTGAGGACTTGATGTTGCGTCTGGTGGAGCTGGGGCCACTTGAAATCGTAGTTGTTGTACCACACCAACCAGTAATTTCTGTAATTCGTCATCAGTCAGTAATGTTGAAAGGCTAGGAACATTGCCTGCTGAAGGCACTTGTGAGACCGTCTCGAGCTTAATCCTAAACAAAACCCAACCGAATAAGTACTAGGTGCGTATTAAAGCTTCTCGATCAGCAGTAGCTTACATGATCTCGAGGTCATCCACGATCTGAGCCACCTGCACGAGCGCATCGTGATTCACTAACAGGTCTCCGAAGGTGTTGTCTTTCCAAGATCCGTGAATCATCAGACCACTAGAAATACACAACACTATTCAGAAAACAAGCAATTGCTCGACAAGTCAGTAAATACCTACCGATCGCCAAGCTCTGCAATGTCGGAACGGGTCAGTTCAATCTGTAACTCATCCACCGTCACCTCGACGCCTTGTCTAGTCGTGGCTTCAAGAAGTAAGCAAGGCGGCAAATCACGAACTAGCTCTTCGTCTTCCATTTCTTGACATCTTGATCGATTATCCTGCAGCTCTTTAATTCGTCCAGCTCGACTGGAATTGTGCTTGTTTTTACGATCCAGAGAAGGCAGTTCCCGCGCATTGGCACCTCTGGATAGCCCACGCTCTCGAGTTGTTTTACATCCGCCACGCGAAGGTGGAGCCATCCTTTTCGATGGGGTTTTCGGCAACAGATAGCCGACTGTGCCGTCTTGATGCATGTGGCCGAACTTGTGAGCATGTTGCTGCCACTCTCCGTCCCATTTCTTGGTGTTATAGTACGGCTTTAAATGTGCCAGTCGCTCCTTGAGACGGCGATTTTCTTGGTCGATAGCATTCTGTCGGCGCTTCTGCACTGCTCGATTCACAAGCGTAGGCTTCTTGCAGGCGTCACCGCGATTTATTGCGTACTCAGGAGACAAATGACAGTCCAGCAGAGGCGTCTGCGTTGCATCGAGACGAATTCCAGGCATATGCATATGTGCTGGACTGTGTACGGATTTGTGAGGCGAAGGGAACGCAGCTCCCGGTGTCTGGATCCTAGCAGCATCGCCTAACGTTGGCATCACAGGCTCACCAGGCTTGCGTTGCGTTAGTCGCGATCGAGAGGAAGCAGCCAGCACGATATTCTCTTGGCGATTCATGATCTGGACCATCTTGTTGGCCAGCCGCTGATTCTGGTTATAGATGTCGAGCTGTCGATCTCTCTCGATCTGCTGGCGCTTGGCATTTGTGGCCAAATGAGGGTGCGATACGGGAGCATTGCTGTCCAGATAGACCTTTGACGGTGAGTGGCAGGTAGGCACCACTTGCTCGAGCTTGCGCTGATGTCGTGCTTGCTGTCGGATCACATCGCGCTCATAGCACAGACGATTGTCGAACGCCAATTTCCTGTTCATCGTATGTGTTTGTGCAGCTCTCGTAGATGGTCCTATTCTAACACGAACCACTGACAAGATAGTTTATTTTAGACGGATGGACAGATTGACGTACGCTTTGACGATCTTCATTCATTAGCTGCCTTCATGCTCCACAGCGAGATGGCTCCATCCTGATTAGCTGAACAACACACCGGCAGCTTCGGGTGCCAGTCCACATCCGCCACGACTGCTTGGCTCGGGATAAAACTGGATATAGCGCGCCTCTCGCCATGCTGGGAATTAAACAGGTACAACGTTAGATAATTCTACAATGAATCTCAAAGACTCTAGTCATACCTTGAAGACGTGGAGCGCAGTGGAGTCAGCCACCACGAAGTAGCCGGCAGCTCCAAGGAAGCGGATCGTTGTGTCTACCTCAGCTTCAGTCGATGCCAAGGGCTTGTCCATCTCGTACGTGCGCGTCAGAGTCGGCTTGACGTCTATTACGCTCCCTCTGACGTCGCTAGCGGCATCGTTCGGAGACGCCACAGCTACCAAAATTGATGCGACAGACCACTCCATCACTGCTCTGCCATTCTCATGCACACTTAGCATCGATTCTCCGTCCGGAGACAGACAAATCGCTGCCAAGTTGCCACCATCGATACGTGCCGAGCCACTGCAAGAGATGAGATTGCAGCGGTGTATCCGCTCGGGCCGGATCACGTCGATGAACTCGATGTCGCCCGTTCGACTGCCAGTAATCAACACGTTCCCCATTTTGCTCCATGCTAAGCAAGTGAGCTGTTTATCTTCCATCGGGAAGTAGTCCTGCATCGGTTCCTCCATACCTCCATGCAAGACCAGGATCTGTTGGAGCGCGTTGTCCTCTTCGTCGCGACTAGTGAACAAACACGCAGCAATCGGCGCTTCTCGAGCACACATGAGTTGCTGTATCTGCAAGTTATCTTCGGTCGGAGGACATGAGATGACTTGCTGTCCGTCAGAATCCCACAGCATCGTCTCTCCGTCTTCCAGTGTACAGGCAAGGAGCTACACGACACAAATACAAGCGTAAGATAACGCAGAACTGAAGGTACAAGCTGAAATACGCACCTGTTTGCTTGGGCCCGGACCCAACCAGTTCAGACTGATTAGTCTCGACGGTAGCGTGATTGTAGACGAAGGGGACAGAGCTACAGGATTCGCAGACCAAATGTCGATGTGGTTGTTGCCCAGCTTTGCGATGGCAAGAAACTGTCCGTCTGATGAGAAGCGGCTCCTTGCAGTCATCGCTGACTTTGTGGGTTCCCAGTCGTTGAGCATGTTGAATTCACGAATCAGAGACGCCTCAATAGAATCTGAACTCTTGATAGACGCGCCAGTAGACCAAGACGGCGGCTTAATCGGAGTCAAACTGGACTTAGCCAGCTCTCCATCAGACGGAAGACTCGAGTCTGTGCCAATTGGACAGAACATAGGTGACGTAGACTCACAGCCACTTCCATTCTCCACCGGAACGTCGTCCACTTCGTCCTCTTCATCAAGTTCTTCGTCATCGCTCAACTCATCGACTGGGAGGTAAACTTCTGCTACTCTGGGCATATCTCGCGGGTCAACAGGAGCAGGAGGATCGACATGCGGACTCTCCTCACTGCTGATACCGAACAGCTCTCCAATTTCCTTCATCTGCTTGTGTGACAGTCCGACACTCGCTGTCGCTGCGCCGTGGCTGCGACTGCGACTTCTGTTCTTGTTCCGGTCACTCGTCACATCCACGTAACTAGGTGTAGACGCCGAGAAATGTTCCATGAAGTTGTGCTGCACCATCAAGCGAAGAATCGAGTGCAACTGCCGTCCCGCCTCCTCCAGCTTCTTGATCTTAGCCGTAGCTTCGCTGTTGTACAGTCTCAGTCTCGTAGCTTCGGACTGACTCACCTTCAGTCTCAACTTCAGCGTCGGTTCTTCCAGTCGAGCCAGTTGGAAGGCCAGAAGCTTCGGTAACGGCAAATTTCGGAAAACTAGCGACAGAAAATTGCGAAATGACGTCACGAATGCCTCCAGCCATAGCTGACCGAAGAAAACCTGGAAATATGGGTCACTTTCTGGGTGTTCGATGTACGGCAAGATGAACCAGCGACTCCACGAGTCCGTTCCAGCCCCTTGGGCGGTCACAGAGGCGTTTAACTTGTCTGCATGGAGCTGGAAGAACTCTGCTGCCTTCTCTCGGTGTCCAGACTTGACTGCGTTAACTACGTAGAGTCTCAAGAGTGAAGTTTCCAGCTGCTGCAGTGTCTGTGGAGTTATTAACCGCAGAAAACTCGTCAAAACGTATAATTTATGCAATCAATTGACATTCGAGCGCCGTACAGAGGCGTAAGACGCGTCCAAGTGGTTGAAGAATCGCGCAGTTAAGAACTTCCATGTCTCCAGCACTGTTTCTATCTGATAACTGCGAGAATAACAAAAATAACGCTGGTGAGTAAATAATCGATCTCTCGGCTTCTACTGCCTCTGCAGCTCTCGTTCCAGCGTGAATACTACGTACGTTTGCACGGCTACTAGTAACTGCGAGATAATCTGCTCCACGTCGAAGCCCCGGGAGCGATCACGCTTGCGTTCGGCACTGAACACTTGAAAACTCTGACGCAACCAGGTTTCGGTTAATAACTCTGCGAATACTGGGCTGTCGGAGGAGTCAAAAGCAGGGGAAGAATGTCCAGTACCTTGGTAAAGCCTCGGAATAGCAGATACTCCATCACGAGCTCGTCCACGTGCGGCAGGAGGCTCGGAGGCTCCATGCTTGCTCTTCCTCCTTCGTTGTCACGTTGCACGCGAATCCTTAATCGAAATGCATACAAACTTCAAGATTAATAAAATGAGGTGCACCACACTACTATCCGAACAACCAACATATTTTGGTGTGGCAACATAAAACTGTAGCACGTGTTCTTCACTGAAGCCAAGTGTCTTCCTTTACAGTAATCTGAAACACGTCTTCCATCGACCTAACGCTTACACTTTTTTAAAACTAAAATTTACTTCCACGTATAACTCTCTGGATTTATACTTTTTACATTACTGTTGCCCAAATAATAAATGCCAATATAATAATTATTAATGGGTGAGCTTGTTTTAAACAATTATTGCTGACACTGAGACGTTGCATTTCAACGTAATGCTAAGCATTGGATTGATGGACCTCTGGTTTGTATGTGTAATCGTGAATGCCTCAAGGTAGGGGGTGAAACCAGCTGTGAGATTCTTAATCAATTTTCAAAGTATTTGTGATTCAACGGATAAATATATGACGGTGATCATCGCATTGTACATTTTTCATACAACTCGAATATAAAATCTAACGGCCTTTTGCAATATTCTTATGTAGCAGCCTGCTACGAAAATTTTGAATGGAACACCAATCTACGAACAAATGTATGCGGATAATGCAACAATAGCAACGGAATTTCGAAAAACGATTCCGAATGTCTTAATTAGTCCACATGAAAGCCTCTCCCCATTTTTATCTCCCAGATTCATCGTTGCACAACGAATCTAGTTATATAATTGGTGGCACAAATCAAAACAGCAGTAAAAATAAAGGAAGCTGTTCAAAACCAGGATTATTTCTTACATTAGAGAGGTTTCTGCATCTAACAATTCTCAGTCCAGTCCAGTCCTGCGTTTAGACAAGGACAGGGACCAAGATAGCACAAAGCCACATTTCTGTGGCCTCCGTTTCTATTCGCAGTCTGCAAGCATCAATATTAATTTTGCGAGGTGCTTAGCTACCACGTAAATTACAAGTCGTAACGAAGAAATTGAGAACGACTTGTGATCGAGCACGACATCCAGCCAGACGGAGAGATCCCCGTCGACCCCAGCGCCACGAGCTCACCGCCTCCTCTCCTAGATAGACCCGGACAAGTGCGTGCCTTTCCTCCACGGGTTTGAAGCCCACGTAGTAACACGACGTACACTCGAGAGCCTGCATAAAGTGCTACCGTCCAGAGTGGATCTTCCCGGGCAAGGATGTCGCTACTACACTCGCGCGCACGGCCGCTACAACGACTCGGGTTAGCTGCACGTACGCAGAACAACAGCTTCAACGGTGAGAGGGCATAGTATGACTCCAACTATCTACTGGAAGACGACTTCAGCTGGTAGGACGCTTTCCGGTACGCATTGGCAGAAGTTTGCGTGGTGTCGTGAGGTAGCAGCAGGAAGGACGAGAGAGAATTTACTGGAAGTCCGTGGTGAGGCAGGTCTCCTTGGTGATATGAGCGACTAAGCCACGCACGAAGGCTTCCTCTCTCTCTCTCTCTGCAAACACGCCATCTTCTTGATGATTTGGACGTGGTAATTGGGAGAGCAGGTGGCCGGCAGCACCTAGGGATGGTGCTGAAGTTTGTGGAAAACTAGATCTGGTAAATTCTTGCCCATGCTTACGGTGTCTGCTGGTGCAGATAAGAATCCAATACGTCTGGGTGATCACTTGCAACTGCAATTATAGCTGATTTAAAACTGCAGGTCTTCCACCTACAGAATGAAGCTCACTTTTTAAAGTTCTCCATGCTCCTGACAAGGAAAAAAAAACCTGCTGTCATTGCACGAGCTGGTGCTGGCGAGCTCACAAGCACTGGCGTCGCTGCAAGTGGTGGTGCCATTGGACATACCAGCGCGGGTGTAGCATGTCGTAGTAGCGCATTGGGGTAGCGAGGCGGCGAAGCATGATGCACATATCCTCGATACCAGGACAGCGATCGTGAACCTTGCCATTGTAGACAGTAGCCACTTCATCTGGAATACGCAGCAACGAAAACAGCTCATGGACTCCAGCCACGTCGAAACGAAACTCATGCTCACAGTTAGCGTTAGTGTAGCGTGCCAAGTCAAAGGACACGTTAGGAATTAAGGGCCGCTCTACGCAGTCAATCAGGCTCAGGTAACGCAACTTTTTCGTGCGGCTGAAGTTCCGCCGCGTCATGATGCACCATTGCAGCAACTCGACTTGGTTGACCATGGTGCGTAGAAAACAGGTGGACGGGGAGCGCTGTGCTGAGAAATCGATTGTTTAAGGTCACCAACAGAGAAAACTTTTCTTGAAACTTGCAAAATCTCAAGACCATCTGAAAGCAAATTCCTGGTTAGTACACACAAATGTAGCTTTTACGTCAGCTAATCTTGAACGGACTGGGAACAACGAGTGCAGAAACCTCTCTATTAAGGTACGAATCCTGGCCGTTTAAGATTAAAA
>NW_008649097.1:2689-12704 GCF_000247585.1 Phytophthora nicotianae INRA-310 | reverse complement strand
TTTTTTTTATGGCTAACCCAATCCCGTGCACCAACGATGGGCGGAATCGGTCCTTCTTCCACACGCCGATTGGTCCTCAGAAGGAACCACTGGCTCCACTCTTGCACACAGTCCACAATGTCCTTCACGTACGCTGATTGGCGTTCTTCCACAATATTGTTTTGTGATTGGCCAATCTTGCCAAATATCCTGCCTCGGTGGTGTCAGGTTTTTGTGCAGATTCGGATTCATGCTCTTGAAAAATGTCTAAATTCTGAGCAGCAAGCATTCAATATTTTTTTTTTACTGTCCTGTTCAGTCTTTTCGAGTGCAAGGTGAAGCTGCAACTCATTACACTGGTCCAGAACATCAATTCGAGGTGGATACTGACTGATATCATGCTGTGGTGTTATTGTGCGCCCTGGTGATTACATGCTTATCGCACCGCCAAAAACTGCCAATGTACCCAGGGTAGGAGACGAGATGCTATTGCCAGGGGGTAAAAGCGTTGCTAATGACAAGGGCAATCCTTCCTAGAAAAATTTCACTAAGTGTGCTTACGCATACTTTTGTTATTGTGGATCTCGCCCGATCGTCACGATACTGTTGTGTAATACTGAATTTACTGTACACGCATGCGGCTGAAGGCGTGGTGCTGTTGTCTCCATTTCGGCGTGCTGTCTACCAGTATTGTCTTGGTAGATTGTTTGTCTAGCCTTAATTCGCGTGAATAAGCATCGTTATCGTTGCACTCACCATATATCTCCAAGTCGAACCGACATCACAGCGGGTTGAATAACGCTAATTGTAGCGACTTTACTAGACGGCGGTTGAACGGACACGGTTACAGGGCGACATCCAACTGCAATTATTAAAACGCCAAAAGCTCCATAACAAGCCCATTAAGGATGGTTGAAGCCGCAGCCTTAATAACAAAAAAAACAAGTGAAATTATTTCATTAGCCACTCCAACTTTTCCAAAATCTAAGCCGCAAAAGAACAACATTTAAGCAAAAAATGCGCTTTAGCCCAGGCGGCAAGATCGGCCAATCACAAAACAATATTGTGGAAGAACGCCAATCAGCGTACGTGAAGGACATTGTGGACTGTGTGCAAGAGTGGAGCCAGTGGTTCCTTCTGAGGACCAATCGGCGTGTGGAAGAAGGACCGATTCCGCCCATCGTTGGTGCACGGGATTGGGTTAGCCATAAAAAAAAATGGCCCAACTCTGGCGGACACCCGACTGGGGGCCAGTCGCCGATTTTCGATCGGCTCCGACACTTTCGAAGTGCTGCAAGATTTCATCCTCTTCGTGACTGCTACAGCCAACAATGAACGCGGTGACGGGCCACTTTGAGCGTCGCTCTTGCCGACACTCGACGCTGTTCATGGCCGAGTACAAACGGTACGGGCCTGAGTCATCTGTACATTGGGAGGAAAAGGGTCCTCAACAATTGAGTCTGCAAATTGTTCATTGTTGGTTGCTGCCTCAGGACCAATCGCACCAAGAAGACCAAGGTGCGCTATTCTATCCACTGCACTACCATATTGCAACTACCCATCGCAACCAGTCAGTCTCACGTCCTTTTGACTTCTTATATGCCGTGCTGCACTCGACGAAACCAGATCCTGCGCTGCTTCCCGCATTGCTGTCCCGAGCATCTCAACCGCAGCTACTGTGGAACGTCACTCTGCGTTCGCGTCAAGCTTGTCGACCCCGCATGTCTGGACGTCCAGCAGCAGACTGAGACGACCACCGTCTCAACGAACAACCCTGCCAGCTTGTTAGTGTACGCTCACTTTGAGGAAGCCCAGACCAACTTCCTGGCCATCAACGACGTGATCGACTACAATGAGGTGAGTAGCTCCATCCAGACGGAGCAGACACCCAAGGGCACGTGGATAGAGGGCACCGTCGTACGCGACGCCGACGTCAATGTACGTCTACGTCAATACTTTTTTTTCCAATGAACTTGTAGTAACAAACAGCTACCAGACTCTGACTTGAGTGACATTCCCTTTCGACCTAACAGCACAGCAGCTTGTTCCAGATCAACCCTGGTGCTCGATGGTACTATGAGTGGGAGAGTGCCGCCACCAAGGCGCAGCGCTTCACCAAGCACGCATTGCGAGTGTACATCTTCCAGCGTGTCCAGTCGCAGTTGCGTGTGGTAGGTCTGATCTCCTCGTCCGAGTTCATGGTCGTATCTTATCGTCGGGCTCCCGGTGAAGTGCGTGCCGAGCGTGAGGCAATGGAGGCCTTGCGCACGGCTGTCGGCACTCAGCAACTTGTTCAACCGGATGCTGATGGACACAGCAGTAGCCGCATTACAACCCCATCCTATGAGCGTAAAGCTCCACCAACTCCGCTTCGACAGATAGCAGGCCGTGAAGAGATGCTCTGGCAGAACCGCAAGTTGTGGGAATGTCGACATCCAGACATTATGACGTCGTCCAAGCATCTCGCTATCCTCTTCTACTTCCTGCGGTATTTGAACGCATCGTCACACGGAGCTAGTTTGGAAGTTCTAAGTGGACTTTTCAAGGACCAAGTCGAAGGTTATCGTTCAGTAGACGGCAAGGTATGGGAGGGGGATAACGACACATACCAACAGTTCTCTACACCACTATCGTGGGCCTTTCTCGAACCCCTCAAACGAGGGGAAAGTAAGTCGCACAGGTGTGACGATGCAGTTGAGAACGAGGAAGGAGGACAATGTTCGTTCACACGGCTGGTAGAGGTCTGCACTAGTCTGGCCGGTTGGCTGACTCTGGACTGCGCCAACCTGGAAATTTATCGTCGCATCCTCCGATCCTACAGCCCAGCGCTCTTAGATAAAGATCGAGTGCGTGCTGGATACGTGGAGGCAGTCGAGATGATGTGTAAGCTAGTTGATCGCTTCACTGGCTGGAACAAGGACTCGTCCACTTCGTCATCCACATCTCTGTCTCTTTTGAGCGAAGAGATCATGATGGCCGTGTTCAAGTACGACCACCTCAAGACGCTGCGACGTGTGCTGATGGATGTCCTCTCGTCGAACTCAATGTTTGGTATGCACGAGTTTGTGGCTCAACTTCGAACTCAGTATGTACTAGAGCAGATGTCCGCAGTACCAAGTCGCACCGTGTTGGCGTGGCTAGATGGAAGATACGCTTCAGTATTTGATGGATCATGGGTTTTCAACGGACATCGATCTCTTGTCACACCGATTCGAGGCTCAGCAGCTACTGATGTCTCGTTAGGGTGTCTACTAACATTCATGCGTGAGCTCGCTCGAATCAGCATTCGCCCAGTGGATGGGCAATCGCTGGAGATATACTCCGACTGGAACCTCGGCAATATCTGCGCTAGAAAGAATAAGCGGGTAGCTAGCAGCCACTCAGGCATGAGGTTGGTGCTGGATGGCAGACAACGAAGCTTCAGCAAATTCCTAAGCGGGATCTCTAGCTCCATTCCTCTTGGTGGGTATAACTACGGAGACTACCGTGGTAAGCTTACCTCTCCGAGTAGCTTCGTGGTTGAAATGAGCTCGTGGCCAGTGGATAGCAACAGAATGCAACCAGCTTTCCGATGGAAGTTGCAGGTTGACTTGGAACCAGACAGCCACGTTCAAAATCGCGAGGGCAATTTAAGACACCTCCTTGTGAACGGTATCGTCGAGGAGGGTTTCTGGAGAATGGATAGCAACAACCAAGACCAGGATTCCCAAGCAACGCCATTTAAACTAAAGTATGCGTCTGTGGAGGCGTGGTATCCGGTGTACGAGATCGTAGGTGTTTACGACCGAATAGGATAAGCATGAAAAAGTGGTAGTGTTTTTATTAGTAAACAGTGGGCCACTGGCCTCGCCGAATGCTTGTTGCTCAGTTTCTCTGCTTCATTGATGACTGGAAAATATAATCAATAGTCTTGTTTCCGTAAAGCTGCAGTGGTACGTATAACATGCCTGGCGATGCTTGTAGAGTCTTTAGTTTCGAATATCAGGATTACATATAATATCAAAGTACTATGGCCTCACCAACAAGCAAAGCCATTTCATCTACTGCCACAGGAAGAGATACAGCGTCGGGGACAAAAGTCAGCATGGTATGATTTCGATTTCAGTCACGATAGGCAACAACATCACTATGTTGTACACCACGTAATAATCTAAACATCTCTTCATTCACGGAAGCTCGTATCTCAAAGTGCAATCGGAGTCTCGTCTGACACAGTGTATCCCATTTCGCGCACAAGTTTGTTAAGCTGCCGTGTGCTTCCCCAGCTCTCTCAGTCCGCAGATTCACAAGTGAATTTAATTTCGGGTTTGTCAAGATGTGCTCGTTCAAACAGCGTTTGGACCTCTCTGTATATACATTTAGCTAGACTTAAAGCTTTCTAGGCCATCACCACCAGCGCCGCTTTTCTCGTCGAGGAATCTTCGATAATACGTCCACCACCTCGTATATTATAAGGCCCCATTGTTGGAATGTTCCACCTGCACAGCAAAAAATTGAGAAAGACAAATAGGTTCGGTGGGTTTGAAGTCACGCTGTTTCGCCAGGGGGAATAGCATAAATGTCAGGACATGAAAGGATGTCGCGAAACTAGCATCACGCCCTCAATATTCGGCAAAGTACAGTGGCTTGTGAGTTCCCTCAATCCCGTAATGATTTTCCATTATTCTTGCTCAAATATGTGAGAAGTGCCCGTTGATTCAAGCGTAACCTTTATTTTTCTAGACTTCTGCACTCCGTCATCGGTAAATGTGCACGATGGTTTTTTGTGAACTTCATGCACTTGCATTCATATGCTACTTTACGCAGAGCAGCAAGGGGAATACCGACAGAAAGAATCAAACGCCACAGTAAAATCAGGATTCGGTATTCTCTCATTAAACAGCAGCTTCTGGTGATGTCTTGGTCGAAGTGAACAAATTGAACTGAAATGACAGCTTCGTTGCCAATGGGTGACGATATTGCAACCGTTCTGATACCGTGAGAAGCAAACACATTCACGTTTAGTTTAAAGGGCCTTCATGCTGGTGCCGCGATGAAAAAAAAAAAACAACGCTGGCAGCACGATAAAATCGACGTGTATTAGTATTCGTGCCAGAAAAAAAATCAACATGACAGCATTCTTCCCTTCGTCTTTGGTCTTCGGGATGTAGTGCCATGTTGACTGCCATACGTCCCGTCTGGCATCGACTTATCACATCGTGTAATTTATCAAATCTTTGTTAAGCACATTCTCCGTCCACAAGTCCACTAAACGTCCAACCGAAGTTTAACCAAACGGTCGCACCATTTAATTGACGACGATACTGTTTCGCTTCATTGAAATAACAAGGCACTTGTTACCAGAACGTCTCAGCGACTTCATCAATGCAGTCTCCAGTCATAAACACCCAGCACAGAAGGTGAAAATCCATTGTAAGTTAATCTCCGTTCCCAATCAAAACATATTCCGAGAAGGTGTCCGTCTTCAGTAGGAGGAAAAGCTTTACGCTGCCAAGAAGATGCAATTGTAAAGGAGAATGACGTTAGTCCACCAGAAAATACTTTAGTGTACAGTCGCCATATGACGTGCGGAGAACGTCAACCAACAAAACTGCAGTTGCCACAATAGCGTCAAGGTAGATGCTACAAGTCCTCGTGTGCGCCTCCACTGCTGTCCAATTGATATTCCTGACACCCGATAGCCTCGCCACCTCACTATTATAATAGCTCCAGTTATGCACCAAGCTCGTACATCAGCGTACATCGCACACTCTCCATTCCACCAAAGAGATACTCGCCTGTATATCTCAACTCCCACCAAGCATGCAATAACAGTGCCTCTAGTGCCTCTATTGCTGAGCCGTGACATGCCCAGTGGCACAGAGACTCAGATCCATGTGGCGTGCGCAAGAGCCCAGCCAGCCCTGCTGCAACTTTCGTCTTCGCCTTGGCAGCTCGAGAATGTGGCCACACGCGTCCATTCTCTAGCGCCGATGCCGCGGATTGCTTCCTTACCCGTCAGACATGGCGACACCGTTCGCGAAGTTCATCACCCGTGCCTAGATGAGCTTCCCGATCGTTTTCGATGGTCGAGTGGATTTGGTTGTAGCTGATAAAAGTTCTTAACCGATATTTGCCTTCAAGAACTAATAACCGTTGTTTTGCGATGAATCAGGGCATATTACGTGTAGCTAAGTACAACCGGGCTTCCCTCGATACAGTTCTCTGTGCGGCATGAATTTCTGAAACAAGGTCGCCGTCGATTAAGAGGAAACCCCTGACGACAGTCTCCAGGGTCCGCGGCACCTCAGGCGAGGCGTATGGAAAAGTCAACACTGTCAGATATAGGTCGTCTACTATGAGCGACGTTGTTCCGAGTAGTGAGTCTTCCGCCAAGCACAAGCAGTTCATAGTGGTCAGAATGACCGCGTGAAGGCTAATGCGACTTCAATCCGAGCTATTCATTTTCAAGCAAGATACGCTAATTGAGTCATTTCATACTAACGAAAGAACACACAAGGCACTTCATCGACTGGCATAAAGAAAATCTGAACTCCAGGCATTAAAATACATGTTTACTTCGGAGGCAAAAGCCAGTACCATGTATCATGCGTTCTCGAATTAACCATGGTTGGCTAATCTCGTTGTCCTTCAATTAATGCATGACAACCTCGTTTGATACAGGTTCCACCTTTGGTATTCCTACAGATCCACAACTTCGGGTTTGTCGAGCTAATAGTAATCAGACAGCGTCCGAATCGCCCTACATGTCTATAAGACATGTTGTAGATCTCAGCCCCTCTCTGTTATCAACACGATCTCCACAATAATGTGCTCGACCCCTACAACTGTATAAGGCAACTCCACACAATCCAAGTTGTTTTACGAGAACACCATAAGCGCTGGCAAATGAGGAACAGGGAACCTACCATCGCATCCTATGTAGGGAATACTGGCTTGCGAGTCTCATACACTCACGTTAAAATCCATTACGTTGTCTTGAAGGGGAGAAGACTTGTCCGAACGGGTGCGAAATTAAAAATTGTTTGATCATGAAAGCTCTTCTCAGCGAAATTTTTACTGCCGCATCCCACGTATCGACGAATGAGCGTGACATCGATTTCTGCTATCTTAATTCATTTTGAGCGAGTATTTTAACTTGCATGGACCAGGAAAAAAAGCGGCACATTCGACTTTCAATCTTGTAGCTCAACGAGCAAATGATTTTGTTGGTTGTCCTGATCGAAGTGAGAAAACTGAACTGAATGGTTAAACAACGACAGCTTTGTTGTAATCAGGCCGCAATACGGACCACTGACACAAATAACGTACTTTCAATTAATTCAATAAACCATCAATGCATGCACTGGGCTGCAAAAAAAAAATCGGTGAAATCGACGAGCATAAGGCTAATCGTTGCATGCGATCACACAGACCAGAACGAAAATTTAGCAATCTGGTGCTCTTCGAGACAGGGAATAAAACGCAACACGCCAGCACCCTGGCCTTTGTCCTCTGTCTTCGAAAGACCAACTTTGCATGATGACCAGCGTCTGTCTTGCTACATCGTGTAATTTATGTCCACCTTTAGTGTCCAACGGAAAACGTCAGACCACCACGCCATTAGCCCAAATAATAGCCACAGTGCCTAATTTTTATTTAATGATCTGAGCACCGTCGCTAATCCCCATTCACATGTCAACTCGTTGATCAGTGATGATATCTGTAGTCTCGTCTGATACATGTAGCCGATCAAATTTGACTTAACACATTTTGTTAAGTCGTATTTTCCGTCCACAAGTACAGTGCGTCCAACTTCAAGTTTACCAAGACTTTTAGATGTACGTCAGGCGTTTCAATCACTTTTCAGCACTTCTTTCAGACTGTCGATGCGATTCACAAGAACTCGGAGCACTAAGGACGCGCCCACCTGTACTGGGAAGAAGTAAACCAGGCACACGGCAGATTAAATGCAGCATCCGTGTCGTCCATCAACGAGTAGTTTCTCTTTAGACCGAATTGATCACAGTAGACTGGCTTGCATAGCAACTTCGTTGCGACCTTGCGGCACGTGTCCAAAATGCATGGATTAGTACTTTTCTGCTAGCATTCACTTCAAAAAGACCAGCATACAGACATTGGGCCAGCTAGCTATCCACGGCTAACACACGATCACGGTGAACTCGCCAATGATGAAGCCAAAAACCGCAGGTAACACGGTCGGAGAGTAATCTTGCAGTCTCGTGTATTCGTGACAGGGAATGAAAAAGCGCATCACAGTCTTCAACTTTAATGTGCAGCAAGCCACTATAATAGCTGAATCATAAGCCTGCCGTAATAGTCTCGTGTGGCGACAAGTGGTTATTCCCCCGACGCTGCAAGTGATTTGAATGTCCAAGTCGAAACTTCGATAGTAACCGAATCACAGAACGTTAACAACCGGCCGGAGAACAAGTAATCTTAAAGTTTAGTGTCTTCGTGCAGGGGATGAATATGCGCATCACAGTCTTCGACTCAAATGTGTACCTGTTGAAGCCACCAGATACATCATGAGACTGCCGTAATAGTCGTCTGGTGGCAAGCTCTTATACGGCCCGTTATTTTTTGTTAAGCAAATGTTTCGTCCATAAGTACGTTGAATGTCCAACTTGAAACTTCCCCAAGGAATCGAATCGCAGGACCTTAACAATTGGTCAATTGATTGCTGATGTCCATTCACCCTTCCAGCAGCACTCACACCATACGAACAGACGAGAAAGGAGTTTGCACATTTCTCCACCGTCTTTTAGTGTCTCGCAAGTCAGAACATCACGTCTCAGCACACCCGCATTTCATAAATGTAGTGTCCATCCATATTCACACACAAAAAACATCCATAGTGAGTTCATCTCTGGCGGAAGATAATTTACCAGAATGAACTCGAAGGATCAAAGTTCTGCACAGCCTAGAAGATTCAGCTGTAAAGGGGGGTGCTGTTAAAACTGTGGTGTTCAGTCACTACATGACTTTGTATGACGCCAACACAAACTGTAGTTGCTACACCGACATCACAATGGATGCCACAACTACTTGTGTTCATCATCAGTGTTCCCCAATTGACACTTCAAACGTCGATAGCACGTTACCCATAACACCAATAACCGGTGTTAGAACCTTCTCCCTTGGTCATAGAGATAGCGTTGACTGTGCAGCTCTGAGCAACAATTCCCACCTTGGATGCGGCAGCAACGCCTTCATTGCAGAGATTCCATGTGGCGTGTTCTAAGTGCAGCCAGCGTCGTCGTCTTTGTGCAGTACAGCTTCCGATGGGATCTAGACGTCTCCACTCTCTGGAGCTGACGGTTTCTCGGGATTCCTCTCCTGTCAGACATGGCGATGGCGTCCAATCCGTCCCCACACAGCATCATCCTTGAGCAGTCACTGCTACAGCTCCCCGTCCGTTTTAGATGGTCGTTGGACCGCGGACAGGTTCATAACAGATAATAGGTTCTTAACTAAAAAGTCTTCGAGTTGAAGCGATACATATATAATATATTTTGGCTCACAGTGCCACTGCATATTACATTCGAGCTTTGTGCATCTAAGCGCAGACGGATGCAATTCCACGTTCGCTCGAATGTCTCGTCGATAGCTTTATGAGCCTTCGGGAAGTGCGTAACTGGAAACCGACTAAATCTTCATCGTCAACGGCAGGGTGACGAACTCAAGGCAGCTAGAGCAGGGGTCGGAAAAAATAGTGCAATACAATAAATAATTGTGTTTTCCCGTAAAAATATGTATTATTGCACAAGCCAAATCCTCCTACAATACACTATTGAGCCAATAATTGACAATAAATACGAAGAAAAAAAAACTCGTTTTGCACCGCTGAGCGTCAACAGGGATGACATCAGTGATTCAGCTCTCCTGCGTCACCTAAACGACTGGTTGAGAGCCTTTCATTGTTAACTGCCTTGGAATTAAATCCTCATCAAAACAGTTCATTACGAGATCTTCTCAGCTCGCCAAACATGGTCGCCAACAAGCAACTCTCCGCCTACTTCTTCGAGCATCTCGG
>NW_008649097.1:1477-1994 GCF_000247585.1 Phytophthora nicotianae INRA-310 | reverse complement strand
GGAGCTTCTACCAGTGAAGCGCAACGTCACGCGTTGGTCTTCGACGTTTGCTATGGTTGAGCGCTACGTTCGAATTCGTCAAGATATCAAGAAGGTAGTCGCCGTGGAGGAACTGATTCCGACAGGTGGGAAACACCGCAAGCTTCTCGCGTTGTTCGAGCATATAAAGACGTTTGAGAACGTGTGCAAGAGGCTTCAGCGGGACGAAACCAACATGGCGGATGTGCGGCTTCTGTTTGACTCTCTCGTTGGCAAGTACCCTGTCATGGGTGAGCACTTGAAAAGTGCAGCCAAGATCGCCCATACACCAGCGTTCGAGGCTGGTGTTGTCAAGGTAATCAACCGCTCAGCGCTATCGACGGCAGAAACGACAGCATTGAAGAGGTTTGTGGTCAAGGACACCACAGGGAAGAAGCGGGAGGAACTCCACACAATCCAAGTTGTTTTACGAGAACACCATAAGCGCTGGCAAATGAGGAACAGGGAACCTACCATCGCATCCTATGTAGGGAATACT
>NW_008649097.1:0-755 GCF_000247585.1 Phytophthora nicotianae INRA-310 | reverse complement strand
GTGGACGGTAAGCTCCACTGTAATTGCCACGTTGTTGCCGACGACACCTCCTCGGAGAGCGACGGCTCCGAGTTTGAAGGCGAAAACCTCTTTACTATGGATATTATTTACGCTAAAAAGATGGACGCAAGAGGAAGCGCATACTACCTCGTCTCCTGGGTTGGCTTCGAACGCTTGACGTGGCAACCGGCTGCCGATTTGCCTCAAGACACGCTGATGCGCTTCGAAGCGCAAGAGCTAGGGACCGCGTGGCCTGTTGATTACAGAGCCGAAATCCCAGTAGGTGCGGACGCAGGAATGGGTGGAGGAGGTAGGTGAGCAAGACGTAGTTAGAGAAATAAATTAAAGAAATTGCGGCAATATTTATTATTGCCTTCCCAAGAAATTGAAACATGTATTACTGTGCACACTTCGCTCCAATTCAGTTTTATACTGATACGGCGGAACCCTGAGCTAGAGGAGTCGACATTGTCATCCAGAACAATTCAGAAGCGATGGCAGGGTGTGCACCACAAGCGACTTCGGTGAGTTATTTTTATAATCAAGTCTGTTGCCAATCCTGGGGCGTTGATGTTGCGCTTGTACTGATTGACGTGAATGTCAGCTAGCGGATGCAGAACATTCTGATGGATAAGCATGATAGTTTACATTTATTTTAAAATTTCAAGTAAAGGACAATAGGCAAGTTGAGAATCACTAGCAGCAGCAAAAGACAGACGCTGAGTAGGCTCTTCAATCCGAAACACGTGCAGCTG
>NW_008649096.1:116036-116850 GCF_000247585.1 Phytophthora nicotianae INRA-310 | reverse complement strand
GTCCTGGAGTTCCTGGGGCTACTTCCGATCCGCGACCCGTGTCGGATCTGATTCTGTGTGCAAATGCTCATGTTTTCTTTTCGGTTAGCAGAGCCACGTAGGCCTCAACAGTTGTGCGATGGTTGGGGTGTTAGTCCTGACAAGTCTGTTACCATTGTCAAGCTACAACGAAAGCGAGGTCAACCCCATTTTCAATGGGCGATGAGTAATGTGTCAATACCGCAGACACATGTAACGACCAGGCCAGCGTGTACTAACATTAAATGAAGCGTCGGGCAATCGGCCATGCCAGGACAAGATGCGGTCTCTAACGTTTTCTACCTACGCCTGCAGTTTTTTCCAACGAAATCATCCGAGCATCGTTGACTGTCACTAGAGCTGTCAACATACGCGAAGGTACAACGGAGGTGCAGGTTTGCGGGTGGTTCGTACAAACCTGACCTCCAACCTCCCAAACCTCCTAATTCGTGTTTGGAACATAATTTCAAAACCGGACATGGCAAACACCATTAGACAGGATGCATGTGTTACCTATTTTAATGGTACTAGCGCGATTGTGCCCGATGACGACGGCGACGGAACGAGGACAAGTTTGGATCACACGGCTGATTATAAAATGCGTCACGATTACGGAGTAGATGTAGCGATGGCCAGTGTAAGGAATCTCGAAGGAGTTAGTAATAGGCACGAAAGCCGCTTGATTCACCTCGCGTTAATAAATATTCGCTCTAGGCAGCAAGTCGCCCGATAGCATGCAACTTCAAGCACAGCAGCATCTTTAGAACGAGAGGAATTGCTTAACTCTGTACACATA
>NW_008649096.1:82111-84512 GCF_000247585.1 Phytophthora nicotianae INRA-310 | reverse complement strand
TGCAAGTTCGCATATGACCAGCGTTCGGGACGTATTCGTGTCCACGAGGGACCCGAAGACGTCAATCTGTATCACGGTTGCGGATGAGACGAAGATTGACGCAGGTGCAAAGGGCACTGTCGGGTTGAAGATGATGGACGGTATTTGGGTCACGATGTCGGATGTTCTGTACACCTGAAGTTGATGGAAGCCCCGTCTCGGTGTCGAAGCTGGCCAAAACGAACATCGTCACGGAGTTCAGCAACGACAAGCGTGTCTTTCGCTGTGGCGATGGAACGGTCATGGAGGCCAAGCGCTGTAGAAACGTATACAACTTGAAAACAGTGATGGACGAGGAATGTCATGTTGCGGCAACTCGTAAGGAGCCATGGACTGTGATGCTTGTACGCCTTGGCCACATGCCATTCATGCTCTACCAACAGCTATTGGGCATGGCAGAAGGAGCGTCCCGCGTCACAGATCGAGTCAAGAGTGATGGCTTCTGTGCAAGCTCCTGCATAGGGACGATAAGGGTAGATGATTTCCATCGACACCCGAACAACCTTGTCAAGAGTTCTGGCGTACTGGATTTCGTGCACACGGCCATGACGGGTCCGATGCAGACCACGATGCCTGACGGTTGCACATACGTGGTGACAATCATTCACGATTACTCACTCCACGCGACCGTATACTTTATGGAGGCGAAGTGCCGTCGAAGTTCAAAATCTACAAGGCCGCAATGGAGAATGCAACAGACAAGAAGGTCAAGCCCCTGCGCTCGAACAATTCGGTGCATACTCGGAGAGATGGTTCAAGGACTACTTCAACCGCAGCGGCATCAAGCATGAGAAGTTGGTGCTATATACGCCTCAGCAGAACGGGTTGGCTGAGCAGATGAACCGGAGCCCCCATGAAGATGGCTCGCTGTATGCTCTACCACGAGAGCATCGGGAAGAAGTGATGGGCTATGCTGTTAACAGTGTTACCCAAAGCGTGGATCATAAACCGGATCCACAGTTCGGTTACCGTCAAGACTCCGTGCGAGATCGTACACCGAGCAAAACCACAGCTCAAGAACATGAAGGTGTTTGATGCGCTCGGCTATCTGCACATCCTAACGAGAAACGTCGCAAGCTTGATTGGAGTGCTCCAGTGTCGCTTCATGAGTTACGAAGATGGCATCAAGGGATACCGTGTTCAGAACGTTGAGGCTGGCAAAGGTACAAATCGTACACACAGAGACGTTCGTCGAAAGGACACGTACAGGAGCACCTGGAAACATCCCATAAAAACGAAAATGTCGAACGAACTATGGCGCCGGTGCCGAATGATTCACGCCTTGGCGAATCCGCGTAGATTGTCCCTGTTGAAGGTGAAACTGGAGACGTGATCCCACTCCAACATGACGTGAGCGTAAATAACTCATTCGTGCCGTATGATTCGACCCACCCATGATAACTCCGTCAAAAACACGTCACATTGATGAGATAACAAATCCTGAAGAGGAAGATACAAGGAAGAAGCAAGTGGTGGCATCGTACGAGATCACGACGATGCGTCAATGGATGACTCAAGAACGTCCAAAGCCAACGACCAGTATCTTGCGACCTACGAAGGCGGTCACGCGATGCAGCCACCGAAGGCGTTTTCAAGTCGTACTCCAAGGCAGCCACTGGTGCTGAAAGTGACGAGTGGAAGAAGGCAGCTGTAAGTGAACTTGACTCTCACTGTCAACAAGATTTGGAAGCTGGAACCAAGGCCAGCACACCACCGTCCTATTGATTGTCGCTGGGTGTTCGCGTTGAAGCGCAATGAGATGGATAGGTTATCCATCACAAGACCAGTTTTGTAGCGAAATGTTTCTCACAAAGCATTGGGTCGACAATGAAGAGACGTACGCGCCATGGCTTACTTGAGTTGATTCCGTGCCAAACTGGCACAGTGCGCTGCTCATGAATTTGAGATCATGTAATGTCGATACGGCTTTCCTCTATGGTAAACTAAACGAGGAGATCTACACTGAACTGTCTGAAGTTCTTCGTGAACTATTGAGTTTGGCGGAGGTTGAAGGTGATGATAACGTCGTGTTTCTTTTTCTGCAGAGCCTCTACGGACTCAAGCAGGCATCTCGTGTCTGGGACAAGATTACCGACAGCCATCTCAACGACATGGGGTTCAAGGCTGCAGCTACTGATCCATGTCTAATCACGAGATGTGAAGGTGACGGTGAGTAGAGCCAAAAGAGTGCGACTTACTCTGATGGGGGCGAATAATAACCAATTTGGTCGTGAAGAGGTCAGATACCACGACAGGTCCGGTGACGCGGTTATCTGCCCAGTGTTAGCCGCTCGGTGGGTAATCAAAGGCTCCAGAGCTTTTGGCACTACACCGGATCAACGGCACTCTCGACAGGCTACGG
>NW_008649096.1:80069-82011 GCF_000247585.1 Phytophthora nicotianae INRA-310 | reverse complement strand
GTACGTGTTGACTATGGGGAAGACATCTCAAGTTTACGAGCACTTGCTGCACTCAATCTTCGTCGCATTCAAAAAGAAGTTAGACCCAGCTCACGAGGTGTGTGATTTTGAGTACGCACTCATCGAGGCCGTCAAGACCCAGTTTCCTGATTTTACAATTGTGGGCTGTTTGTTTCACTTCAAGCAAGCGCTGCGACGGAAAATGTTGAAGTTGAAGATAACCGAGGCCGAGGTGAATCTGGCTATGATTGACGGTTGTATTGACCGACTTACTGTGATCCGGCGTCTCGACATCGTGTTTCGTGGAATTCCAGATGTTCGACGCATGATCAAGCGTGGCTGTGGATACAAGGAAATTAGTACTCAAAGGATAACTGGACGAAAATCTTAAAGTACTTCAAGGATCAACAAAATTGTTCCGACATGGTGGAACACCAATGATTTGGGCGAAGACATTGTAAATCGAACCAACAACCCTCTGGAACGCTACAACAGGACGCTCAACGACGCTTTTTCTGTAGCGCATCCGGATGTGACCTAGTTCATCAGCGTGCTTGAAGCTCAAAGCAGGGAATATGTTCGACTCACCAACGATATATCCAACCGCAGAACCACTGCTCCTGCCCATGCACCAGCTCTGCCTGCTCCGGCTTTTGACTCGGATTCGGACTTCGAAGTGGACTCGGACTCGGATTTAGATGTCAGTGACCCAGGCTCTGAAGCCTCGGATGGTGATCCCGTGGCCTCAAGATCTCCTGAATACTGATCTACACACAAAACGGTTCCTATTTGATTTCTACATATTCTAATCAAATACATTATGCCCATTCAACTACGGTTTTGCATGATGGTACCTATTTTCTTTGACATCGGACAAAAATGTACTTTTCAAGTATTTCCTACTATTCAGTGATACGATATCCCTCTGTATGCCTGGGTCCGCTGTGATTTTAGATTTTAGCAAGATTCACTTATTCCAAATCCTTATCAGAAGGGGAGCCCGACTCATGTACTGAGCATACTGGCGGTCAATCAAGCTCACGCGGTGACACCCGTCGGTCGCATTTGTGCAATTCTGTGAAAACCCCCTAGTGAACGTGACCGAAAGTCAATCTTCTAGTACTGAGTTGACTTTTGCTGCCAGGTGGAATCGAACCACCGACCTCTCAGTTATGAAGCGAGATCTTTATCACTAAGGTATGGCAGCGTTATTCAAAAACTAAATCACATACATATTTAATTAAAAAAAATACTGTCTAATTTAATGTTTCGTTGATATTTTGTAAATATAATATAAAAGAGGTTTATCGCTTATAATAACTATAAAACAAATTTATCGCTCCTTGGGTGAAGCGGATGGTCAAATTGATCCAAATGTGATCCAAAAATCGAGTTGTGCAGGATTTGACCTGCACCAAATTTGACCCAAAAAAAGGTTTTCATTCATTCGATCTATTTTTGAGTCTAACGTTGTAAAACGAGCAATTAAATAGAGTGACTTCAAATCCTAAGGGGAATATTTTGATTTTTTTTTGAAATTTAGACTTCTGATCATAAGTAACATTTTGATTTTGTTTGGACATAAGAAACATTGACCAACCGTCTGCTCATACTTGAGCTACATCATAATCAATCTGCAGTCTTTTGCTTCTTTGCCTGCGGACGTGGTGTTTTTGCCGTCGGGGCCTTCTGACTTCACAGGCGCTGGTGCGTCACCATAGATTGGCTCGGAAGTGTCTTCTGCGCCCTCTCTTCCGCGCTGATCTTGATTTTGTTTTGGCTGCTTCAGCCATTGGAGCACGTTGTGTACGCCTCGTTTTCTTCGCGTTTTCCTGTCGGGCATTCGGCGTCTCGTAGAGCGCGTCATCGCGGAATTCATCAGGAACGTAGGGACGAATAGATTGGTACATCTGGGCAATCTTTTCAGTGTTGGGGGGGGGGG
>NW_008649096.1:77662-79969 GCF_000247585.1 Phytophthora nicotianae INRA-310 | reverse complement strand
GAGAGAGAGAGAGAGAGAGAGAGAGAGAGAGAGAGAGAGAGAGAGAGAGAACGGTGTTACTATGAAAAGCGCATCCTGTCGGCAGTATCCAAAGCTTCCTCGGCAATTCACGGCATTAGTCAAATGGAACATTGCGGGAAATCACATACAATGTGATTGCTCATATGGCCATCGGACTGGATTATTTTCATTTTCCTTTGATTGTTGGTAGCCTAGTATCACAACACGTTGAAACTCCAAGTTAATCAATGTACACGCGGTTCTCCGTGTGGACAGTTATTAAGACAGCCCACTCGCTATAGTTCATTCTCTGATTCGCCAAGTCGAGATGAATATTCGAGCTATTGCTGCGGCAGTTTTTTCAGCATTGGTTGTTTGTGCAACTGCAAACGTCGATCATGACAAAATCGAACCTTTTCTTCAACCCGAGCCTATGTCCGAAAAGGCTGCCATCAAGTTCAAGCCGAATCTATCGACTTCAGAAATTGTCTGCGTGTCGTTTCCTGCCGTAAATGCTGCCGGTGAGGTTACAGGTGGGCTCAAGGCGACGAATGATAACAGCGCGTGCAAATATGCTCTTAAGGGCTCACAAGTCTACGAACGATCTGGATGGTACAAGGACCTGTGGGCCATCACACTTGGTACTTTCCAAAAGTCTTTTGGGCAACTTGCCCCAAAAGACGCCACGACTGGAAGAACGTTATTTTGTGGATTGACAATCCCGACTTGGAGACACCTAAGATTATAGGAGTCTCCACGTCCAAGTCCGACACGAAGTATCACAAGGAAACTATTACACGGCTACCCAATTTCCTGAGGCAAACGAGTCCTTCAGCTTTCACTACCATATTACTTTGGGCACGCCGTATATGAGTTTATCTGGTGTAGGCGGCGAGTTCCAGGACTTGATCATGTGGGAACAACTAACAGACATAGCTCGTATGGCTTTGAACGACAGCACTAACTTTGAAAATGCGGAGGTCCCGATTAGTGATGATCACTACGAAGACCACCTCGACAAGGCGTGGCCGCTCTAATCGCAGCTATGATATCGTGTACGGTCGATTATAATGACCTCAACATTTGATGTTGCATCATCTAGTATAGCGCTATCCTCAAAATGAGTAAAAGCAGAACGCACAGAATAATAGTAGCTAATGGTAATGGAGTCTCATCACTTCCATTGTAGTTTTTATTACTCTTATGCAGGGTTTTACTTGTACGGCCCGTATACATAGAAGAACTTGACAAGGGGGTAAGCAAATAATGTGACCACCGTAAAGTTATGAATTGAAATGAGATCACCGATATAAGTGATATTGCACTTGACACACCATCGGAAGCACGCAACTTTAGTCTTCCAAAGGACTGTTTTTGTTTAAAAAAAATGATCAGCTAAAGTGGTGAAGCGGTCACTCTTTATTGAGGACCTTAGACAAGGTTAGCAAATTCAGAGATCTAACGCTTTTCTTTGAAGTTTGTTGATATATAAAACACACCTGACAATCGATTTCTGAGTAAAACATAGTCTTGAAAACGAAGAAGTTCTCTCAGAGAACTCTGATTTCGAATCTAAGTGTGTTGCGTGTATCGGCCAATCTCAAACACTATCTCGTAGTACACTTGTCTGAAACTTGTAGTCTAAAAAAATTGAGCTTCAAGCATGTCTGAGTGCACAAAATACATTTTTGCATTTTTGTGCGTTTGGTTTAAACATTCTTTTCCGTAACAAGTTGGATATCGCAGATGAACTACCTGATGAACGCAATACGTAAATTTGGATGGAGTTAGAAGAAAATAACCTCATGTGACTCGAACTGCATGAAATTGCCAGTCCAGACTCCAGTATCCATCTTAGGTGTAAAGTTTATATGCCAACACATTTTGAACCAAACAGACCTTCATATTACAACAATGACCACGTCGGGACGAATCCACGAATCAGCTGTTGAAAGGAAAACCAAAACAAAAAGGAAACATGCATTTTGTAGTTGAATTACACCGCACGCTACCCAGACTGGACTAATTTGGACGAAGTTATTCGCTGCAACCAACGACATGCCACTTCAGCCCAGTCGACGAAGAGCTCCTGCGCGTGTTTCTCACTCTCACATTGCGACGACCGATCGTATGTTACATCTATCGTTGTCTTGTTCACCTCTGTGAATCGAATGCAGTAGCCACTCTCGCGTACCCACCGGACGTCAGGCCGAGCCTCTCGAGCTTGAACATTGGCTTCGGTGTCGCCAATTACCGCGACATATACAATCTCACGTTTATTGGTTTCATCCCTTCTCGCCCGTCGCC
>NW_008649096.1:74744-77562 GCF_000247585.1 Phytophthora nicotianae INRA-310 | reverse complement strand
CAAATGCTCGAGCTCTCGAACTTTTCCCTGCACGCAGTGCTTTTCGCACGAGTCAGCGTTAATAATCTCAGTTACCCGAGCTTGTAGGTCCCTCTCGAATAAAAGTTGCTTATGTCCTCTTCTTCTTGGCGACCGCTGGAGGAGCTGGCTGTAGAGAGGGATTCGACGTCGCTGTCAGCAACTTCTGAGTCCAGAGTGAAGCTCTCATCGCCACTATCATCGTACTCCTCACTCTCACTACCAGAAGGAACAAGCCAATCTCCTTCGTTTGAGTCATCGTCTTCGTTTGTGTCACCGCCTTTGTCCTCCCCTGCGGCTTTGCGTGTAATGGCGTCTAGGGAATCCACATTAGGTCTGGCGACATCCTGACAGATTGTTGAGGAGGGCAGGGTGCTTAACGCTGCTTGCGGTGAGCCTGGCTCGAGAAGGCTGGGTTGATCGGGGTGGTGCTCGGGCATGGCTCGCTAACGGTCTGGCGTGTTGGAGATTCATATCTTGAACGCTGTCAGTACACCCTGTTCAAAGTTTTGAAGCGAATGGTCGTTTTTCTCGCAAACACACTTATGTACGAAATTGGAACAGCCAACTTTTAACGCAATTATCTCGATAACTCTCACGGCCGCATTCGTTACATTTTTCTTGACGCGGTCTCATATTTACATAAACTGTAGTTTGATACTGTACACAGTAGACCACTCCGTAAGCTGTTCCTTCTCGTAGTCGTAGTCAAGAATATGGTGGCGCAGGCGATGCAGGACGATGGAGCGTGTACGCGCGTTAATATCCATCAAGAGCGTTAGTGGGTCGGCCCAATCGTTCATGCGCGTTTGGGTTGGATATATCGTACACTCGATAGTTTAAAAATTGTTTAAGACCAAGGGGAGTCCATTTTTAAATAAGCCTTACAACAACAACAACAACAACAACAACAACAAGCTACCGAGTGTTAACTATGCTGCTTGGTATTGATAACAACAAACAGAGATGAAATCATTTTTTATATTTTAATATTCAATTAGTAGGTCAACGAACAGGCTTCCTGATATATATATAGATAGATAGATATATATATATAGATAGATAGATATAAATTTCTACAGCTGAACGTCATTCTCGATTCGTTGGCGTAAACATAGGCCAATGCAACGAGTTGATGCCACGACATCTGGTACAGTACTGTCAGTAGATATGCAGCACGGTGTCACACGGAGCAAAAAGTAAATCTATATTCTTTTGCACAGTCTGTTTAAAGTCACCTGACGATTAGGATTCGCCAAACTGAAAAGCCACCATAATAATCTGGTTTATCACGTCTGTAGCACGACAGGGAGCAACAGATCATCGTGAATGATCCAATGCTTATAATGGCTGAATACTAAGATTAACATGTTGTCTCCACATAATGTTTTACAGCATTGCAGCAGCTGCTGCTGATGGTAACTTATCATTGGTAAGCTTCACTGTAAGTTAATAGGGCAATTTGTAAAAAAAAAATCGTTTTCACTCATGCTTGCTGGTAAAACAAAAAAGAGTCGACCTGTGGAAGAGCCGCACCGATCGAGGATGGGGGTATTTTTCCGGCTCGCTTGGTCAGGCACTTTATTATTTTCGTCGACTCTGACAGACCCCACGTTGCCACACTCACTTGTTTGTCAGAACTGAGCTGATCCCAGCCATGGTTGCCGTTTCAAGAAGAGAAAATGGTGCGGCTACTGCCAACGATGTTGAGCAGTGGGCAGTTGCCATCACAAAGCAATGGTCAGCTGAAGTGAGGCTGGAAATTAGTCGTGAGAAGCATCGAGCGAGAACGACACGATATCGTTCGAGACGCCAAGCAAGTCAAGAGGCGATGATTCGGGAACACCAGCGGTTAGAGGAAACGCTACGACGTGGTCTTGCCGCTGCCAAGCACACACTTGCTCGTGATGGAGAAGGACAAGGCTTAATGGTCGAGATTCTACGCCTGGCGTTACAGCGCGAACGACTGAACTCGCAGAATACGGAGCTCCGTGCAGCCCTTGCGCATCACTACCAGTTTCAGAAACGGCTTTCAAACGCAAGCTTTCAAGTTTTCAATGAAGATCACAGTGACTCGAATGACACGGGACAGGAGCAAAGTCATCCAAAAGCCTCGCATTCTGTCAACAACCCCGAGGACAGATATAGAGGATGGCGGGTGCATTTCGCGGACAACTCGCGTCCCTTTTATTTCTACCCGTTCTCACGTGACATTGTTGACAAGTCCGACCCGTTCGATTCCAAATTGACCAAACATTGGCCGGCTGAGTCCCCAGTTGGCACATTTATGGGCTGGAATCTGCACCAGACTAAACTCTTTCGAGACAACAATCTTCCACTGTTGCGTGTAAAGCTGTTGAAGAAGTTCCGGTGCTCTATCGAGGACGTTTACAAAGTTACATGCAGTCAACCAAAAGCCTGTCGACCGACACTAGCAGTGCCGAAGAACTGGGGGTTAAATCAGCGCTACGACGTCACGTTGCAGGTCCTCCAAGTGTTCGATCAAGCCACGCATCTCATTGTCGACAACATCCCAGGCCCTATAAACCTGCGATACTTGTGCGTTGCCCGAAAAACGCAATGGGAATTGAAAGGCGGTAAACGGGAAATGTGCTTGAGCATGGTGACCGTGGACTCGGAGGACAATCAACGTAGACGGGCTGCATCCCCCTCTACAAACGAGGTGGAATGGCTCACTGAGGGTGGGATGGTACTCACGCTAACGGAACTGGACGGAGGTTAAGTTAGCGTCCTTTATGAACAGTGGGCGGTCTATGAAAATGAGGCAGACGCAGCGGAC
>NW_008649096.1:73144-74644 GCF_000247585.1 Phytophthora nicotianae INRA-310 | reverse complement strand
TGAATCGTCGAAGTAGGTAAACCTTGACAGTTTTGCAACCATACCAGACCGTAGCTACGTTAATCATATGATACCTGCCAGGGAAACCTAGAGCGAAGAGCCGACTCCGGCGAGGACGACGGCCGGTGAAACCTCGGAAGCCGTGATGTCGACCCCGAGAGCTCAGCAAGGAGACGCGTTCTCCTTCGATGCGTCAAGGCCGTCGCTACCTCTTGCGAGTAAGACGCGAGGCGACAGTAACGCCAGCCAGTGCGGCGTTCGACCCTAGAGAGACGGCGAGGCACCCTTCTGCGCGTGTGGTGGAACGCCATAGTGTTGCTGGAATGCCGTTCCCGGAGAGTGGTACGCCTAGAAGGCAAGAAATGACGCCAGTTCGGGCAGTGGAGACGCCGACAAGGAGGGCCGGAACGCCGACGTCGGACTCTGCGTTGCAAGAGATGTTGGTCGACACGTTTAGGCGGGAACGTCAGAGGCTGTTGATCTCGGCTGGAACGCCGACAAGTACGCCACAACCTGCAAGGGCGAGGCCTGTGTCGCGCCCAGTGCCGGCGTCCACAGGGAGCATCTTCGTCGGTCAGGCTCGACCGGCTAGTACGACGATGCTCGAGTACCAAGGTTCGATGGCTCCCAGGGCGGCGCTACCGGCGCCAGCTTCGACGCCAGTGGCGATGCCGATGGCTGCGATCCCGTCTTACGGTGAAGTGACCATTCAGGTACCGAGAACCAGCAGGAACGATGGAGGGAACGGCGCGGCACGCCGGAGTGCTCTGTACCCGCCGTTCCAACCTCCGATAACGCCTACAGCTGGGTGGAACTCTGATAGAATGCTACCCGCGTGGTCGCCTGCGAGCATGGGAGGCCATGGATGCTGTGAGAACTTCAGTGGTCGAGGAGGAAGTTATCAGACGCGTTCGGCGTACCCTCAAGGGATTGTGATGAATCGGACGCTCGACCACGGTGGTGATTATGCTGTGCAAGGAATTGAAACGCTCCTGGGACGGAACGAGCCGATAGTGGGCATCCCAACTGAGTTGCGGAACGCCGTGAAGGTGATCGTTCCATTTTATTCTGACACCGCTACGAGTGAAAGGGCGGCGGCGTTTTGGCGTTCTTTCGAGAAGTGCACGCATGGTATGGACGGCCAGATGAGGTTGACGGCGTTCGAGCAGTGTCTCAAGGGCAAGATTGGTCAAGAGTGGTGGTACAACTCCAGCTTTTGAAGCTCTGAGGGTGCAGTTCCACAACCGATTTATCTGCCAGATGGAGCCGACTCAAGGCTGTCAAGAGGAAGCGTGGCGAGTCTGCCGAGGAGTGGGGCAACCGGATTTCGACTATGTGTGAAGTCTTGAACTACCACGATCCTCGTATGAGGTACGAGTTCTTCTTGGATGGCCTGCGGAACAACCAGATGAAGGCAGTATTGAACGCGAGCATGGTCACGTCGATTCCTGAAGCGTGTACGCTACTGCTGTACAAGAACCTGCATCTCCCTGTCGAGGA
>NW_008649096.1:71897-72998 GCF_000247585.1 Phytophthora nicotianae INRA-310 | reverse complement strand
GCCAACCAAATATAGCCGGCGACGGCAAGGTACGAGCCAGCCTGAGCAGCAGTTTTGTTGGGTTGTGAAAGAAAAAGACAGAACTAAATTTGGACGAACACAAAATAAGGGGTCTAAACCTTTTATTCGGCAGAGTTGTAGCTCTTAACCTGCTGTCGCGGTCTTCCTCATTAGTGTCGGTGTCGTGGATCTGGCAGGTTGACGTAAGAACGAGAACTAGCGCAATAATTCCTCATGTAACTTGATATATTCTGAGTGCTTCTCTCTTTAGAAGGAAAAACACGACTGAGCCTCTTCCTTACGGTCTCCCTACGACCTAGAAGCTCCTTCCTTACCAGCCCACAAATCTTTACCACGTAGAGGTCCACAGCGAGGTACCTCCTCACTCCCCCCATTCCAGTCCCACTCTAGACGTGGAACGCTGACGTCTGCTCCTCTTGCCCTTGCTTGTAGTATGTAGCCCGTTGACCCTGTAGTGAGTAGACCTCCAGAATGCAACCCGCGAGAATAGCGAGCCCTCCATCTAGCTGTTGACCGTGACAATTCTCCCCGACTGACCCTCGGTGCCCTCGCCGAGCCGCTCCACCCGACGACGGTCGCACGGTCTTATCAACAGCCACATCTGGAACGCCACCCGTCGGCGTTCAATCCGATTTTACGGTCGCAGCTTGAGTCACCGTAGGTGTTCCTTTCACTTGTACCCCGCGTAGACGCGCTAAACTAGCACGTTTCCTTTCTTCGCGGCGCCCTATGCGCCCGGCAAGTCCATCCCACCCTTGCTTCACGTTTGACCCCAGTCTTGTCTTCCTGTTGGGACGACACGCCCAGTACTAATGCAGCCCATGGCTATAGCTGTGGTGAAGCGACAGTTGGCTTTTGCGAACACGAAGCTGATTGATGGGAAGCGACCCGATCCAGTCCTGAGATCCATGGTCGACGGCGGCGCGCCAGTGATTACGCCATCATAGGTGAATATTACAAAACCATCGAAGTGGATCGACATGATGCAATCATTTCGATACGCGATCTGTCCTCAAGGATTCGATCTATTGTGGACATATCAACTGATTTGTACACATGGTAAATACCCCCCCCCCCCCC
>NW_008649096.1:69372-70938 GCF_000247585.1 Phytophthora nicotianae INRA-310 | reverse complement strand
AGGCCGATCAAGCAGCCACCGTACCGGGTTTCGAAGGCTGAATGAGACTGAGATTCAAGAATATATAGGCCTTGGTTTCATCAGGCCTTCAAAGAGCCCGTGGACGAGTCTCGTACTTATGATAAGGAAGCCCGACGGTGGTATTCGATTCTGTATCAACTACAGGAGGCTGAACGCCGTTATGGTGAAGGACAGCTACCCGATACTGTTAATCGACGACATCTTGGACGTTCTGGGGAACGCCAAACTCTACTCGACCATGGATATCGCCTTTGGATATTGGAACGTTCCAATGGATCCAGACAGTGTGGAGAAGACGGCGTTCGCGAACAAGTTTGGGTTATACGAATGGCTTGTCATACCGTTTGGTTTGTGCAACGCCGTTTTAGCGTTCGAGCGGTTGATGGAGAACGTCCTCGTTGATCTCAAGTGGCGGGTTTGTCTAGTCTACATGGACGACTGTGTCGTCTTTAGTGACGATTTCCCTACTCATTTAGTGCGAGTGCGCCAAGTCTTGGAACGCTTCAAGAAGGCCGGATTCAAACTGAATATGAAGAAGTGTCACTGGGGACGCAATCAGGTGGCGTTCCTGGGCCACATTGTGACTCCTACAGGAATCCTGCCTAATCCCGAGAAAGCAAAGGTGGTGGTAAATATCGAGAGACCGCATGACTTACACATGGTAAGGGCGTTCCTGGGATTGAGTAGTTACTTTCGGCGTTATATACCGGGCTTCGCGGCGATTGCAGCGCCTTTAGAATACCTGAAACAAAAGGGGGTAGGGTTTCTGTGGAATAACGACTGCGAGGTGGCGTTCCGACAGCTCCAACGAGCACTGGTGAAGCCCCCTATTCTCGTGTACCCTAATTTCAGGGAACGGTTTAAGCTCTACGTGGACGCGTCGCACTTGGCGGCAGGGGCGTGTCTGATGCAGGAGGTCAATAAACGGGATCGAGCCATCGCGTATGCTAGCAAGATGTTGGTGGGCTCCCAGCGGAACTGCATTTACAAGACGAGTGGAACAACGGAGATTGAATGTTGGGGAATCGTGTGGGCTACCGTAAGTTTGTGCTACCTAGACCATGCCGAGGCTGTACCATCAACCGAACGTCGGTGGAGCAGCCGCTATCCGGATGGCCGACCTCCTCAATGAAGAGGCGGGGGATGAGGCCGACCTCGGAACGCCGAGTTCTGGAGTAACACGAACACAGGAAGGAACGCCGGATCCCTGAGGAACGATCTTTAGGAACGCCGGAGAGGGTGTCGTCCCAGCCGGGGAGCACCTCGAGACCACGGTCCCTGGCGACGTAACGCCGAGGAATGGATTGCCGGTGCCGAACGAGCCTCTCACGCAAGCGGGACAAGAAGAGGATCTTCAGAGTGGGACTCCTCTGATGCACCCGTACGCTGTGGACGTATTCGGGTTGGATTGGGACTAGTTTGTAGAAGAACAAGAACACGTGCCATGGATGAGGGCTTTGAAGGCGTTTTTGCAAGATGGAGCGTTAGCACTCTATCCCCAATTAAGGGTGAGTGTGCTGAAGATGTCACCCCACTACGTGATGA
>NW_008649096.1:67988-68953 GCF_000247585.1 Phytophthora nicotianae INRA-310 | reverse complement strand
CCGTTCCAATGAGGCAAGTCCCACTTCGTTCCAAATCATCAACTCCGCAGGGATACAACTCGAAGTCATCCCTCATATACACAATATAAACGCAAACCCCTGCTCTGGTACTCGCAAGTTCTCACGCGCTCCTCGGCGTAGCTAGTAAGCTGCGCCCGCTCCATCTGGCTCCCATACACACTAGAACATTATTTCCGCGTCATCCCCGTCCGCGTTGGTATCCACCAACCGGGCATTCCGACGTAACTCCGGCAGACCTCTCTCCTTGCGATCAGCGTCCTTAAATTCTCTGATTAGCGTTCCAAACTCAGGCGCTATCACCGCTCGAGCCAGCCAGAACGTCTCGTACGTAGCCGATAGTACTAGTTAATCACATTGTCCACAATAGGCGACGACACTCCTGAGAAGGCAGTTTCTTCCCCACCAATCGATAGGCGTTCCACGAAGCTAGTAGTCGGTAGGTCATTCATCTGCAGGGGACCCGTTCCTTCCTCAGAGTCGTCTTTCCCGACATCGCTCGGTATTTCGTCCACGTACGGTCGACTCCAGCGACCCTTAAAGCGCTTCAAGCAGTTCACATTTACCGTTACGATCTTGTTCGGGTGAGCCGGGATCGCGATCTTGTAGGCGTTCTCCCCGATATGGCCGACAACACGGTACGGGCCATGCCAGGAGAACACCAATTTCTTTGGCCTGCGTTCCCCAACTCGAGCTCTGAAATACTGATACACCCAGACGGCGCCCCCGTCCGCATACGTCACTTTTACTTACTTGTCTAGCCGCTTTTCATGCCTCTCTTGGGCCGTGAGCAGTTGTCGCTCCACCAGCCTCCGCGAGTCCCTCAACGAGTTGTACAATTTCCACCTGTACACTGCAACCTCGTTGCTCTTCCATTCTTCCACAGTATTCAGGAACGCCAAATCGATAGGTAGCACCGGGTCTCGCCCATACAAACTAAAGAACGG
>NW_008649096.1:65453-66278 GCF_000247585.1 Phytophthora nicotianae INRA-310 | reverse complement strand
GTAGTCATACGAGAGAAGCGTCGAGGCAGTCAACTTCTTGGTAGAGCGTGGCTTCTTAGCGGATGACTTGGTGGCTGTGTCGTCAACGCTAGCCTTCCGTTTGGAGGTCTTCTTGGAGGACGTCGCGGATTTCTTGGCCGAAGACTTTGTGGATGGTGCGACCTTGGGAGCTGCTCTTGGAACGCCGGGCGCGGCGGCCAGGATCAGAACCGGACCCTGCAGATTGACGCTCGACTACCTTGGAGAATATCTTCGATGACTTGATCGAGGTGTTGGAGGCCCGTAGACAAATGCCGTTAACCCCAACATGCGTGCTTAGCTCGACCCAGTGTTGCCGCTTGAGGGCGTTAGCGTCGTCGCAGGAAGGGTCATGTTCTTCGCGGTCAATAGCCGCGTCGAGGAAGGGGCGAAACCGCTTCAACTCGGAAGTGGTGAATTTGGTCGTCATGACGGAGGCGCTCACTGCGTTGGTCAATGAAAATTTTGGAACTGAAGGCTCCCATTACGGAGACGATTAGTGGCTACCGTTGGGTACGCCAGGGAGACGCCAGCTGCGAAGGGACGTTGAAGTGGAACGCGATGATGGAGATTGACCTTAAGCAAATAGGCGTCAGGTAGGACACCTGTTCTGGCTGTGGACGACAGTTGGAGGTTCACTCAGAGAATTGGCGGACTATGGAGAGCTGGACAACATGGACTAGAGCCGCGGGGATAACGGAGGTAGCAGGAACTACAAATCACTGGGCGCTCGCTAGCAGTGCTGTTGCTGGCATTGTTGTGTGGGTGGTGACTACTCCACTGAGAAATGTGTCGTGGGCGTTCCTG
>NW_008649096.1:63423-64430 GCF_000247585.1 Phytophthora nicotianae INRA-310 | reverse complement strand
GATTAATCCTGGTTCCCGCGGCGTCTTCTGGTGTCGATTCCAGCGCACCCTTGCTTCGCTCGGAGCAGACGGTCTTATCTACCATCTTCCCGCATTCCTCAATTTCCCCCTGGGGCTTCAACGCGGCCTCTGAGCGTTCCGTTGCTCCTCTGCCGGCGTTCTGTACCCGTCTCGGACGTTCCGTTGTCCTTGCTTCCCAGTCTTGGGCCACGTCGTGGCGTTCCGTCGCCTCCGCCGTTCTCACTCTTCCTCGTTCGGGCCTCTCCGTAGAGCCCATTATCTCCTTTTCTCGTTCTAAGCCAGCCCGTTCCGTTGGACTGCCCTTGTCGTTTGTTCCAGTTTCAATATCCAAAGTTTCCATCCTTACGCTCGCGACGGGAACGCCACGATCGCCTTCATAATTTTCCCACATTCCACTAGAGCCTCCTTGACCTCACCAATAGTTCTTGGTGAGCCCTCAGCTCCCTCTGTGTCGCCTGTCAGGCAAGAGGAAGGAGCGACACTTCCTTCCCCCTTCCTCCTGCCCCCTTCAATGTTGAGACACGCCGGTGGGCGTTCCCATTGTCGCGTTCCGCACCGCGCCAAGTAGTCTCTCGAGGTAGGAGACTTCACCACTGTGTGGTCCCCTTCTCCGCAGAGGAAACACTCCATTCTTCGGCGTTCCCCGTTCCGATAGTTGCCTTGAGGCCTCGGCCTGTTGCATTCCGTAGAGTAAAAAGTTCGTTGAATCTGTTACAACGGCCTTGTCCTCTTGGGCGGCTGCACCCGATGCGACCGCAACGACCACAGACCACTTCACCCTCGGTGGTACGCGTGTCTGGTCCGAGACGAATACGTAGAGGCCCGAGTGCCGAACCCGTGGCGTTCCTGCTCACAACTGGAACGCCGTCGCGCGGAGAAGTCGGAGGCGCCACAGCGCTTACTAGCCCTCTCGGCGTTCCAGGCCCTAGCTGTTGCGTTTTCATCAACTGATTCATCTGACGTAGCTCCTGGAGCACTTGGGTCTC
>NW_008649096.1:60716-61943 GCF_000247585.1 Phytophthora nicotianae INRA-310 | reverse complement strand
CCGTTTACCGCCTTTCAATTCCCATTGCGTTTTTCGGGCAACGCACAAGTATCGCAGGTTTATAGGGCCTGGGATGTTGTCGACAATGAGATGCGTGGCTTGATCGAACACTTGGAGGACCTGCAACGTGACGTCGTAGCGCTGATTTAACCCCCAGTTCTTCGGCACTGCTAGTGTCGGTCGACAGGCTTTTGGTTGGCTGCATGTAACTTTGTAAACGTCCTCGATAGAGCACCGGGACTTCTTCAACAGCTTTACACGCAACAGTGGAAGATTGTTGTCTCGAAAGAGTTTAGTCTGGTGCAGATTCCAGCCCATAAATGTGCCAACTGGGGACTCGGCCGGTCAATGTTTGGTCAATTTGGAATCGAACGGGTCGGACTTGTCAACAATGTCACGTGAGAACGGGTTGAAATAAAAGGGAGGTGAGTTGTCCGCGAAATGCACCCACCATCCTCCATCTCTGTACTCGGGGTTGTTGCCAGAATGCATGGCTCCGAGGTGACTTCGTTCCTGTCCCGTGTCATTCGAGTCACTGTGATCTTCATTGAAAACATGAAAGCTTGTGTTTGAAAGCCGTTTCAGAAACTCGAAGTGACGCGCAAGGGCTGCACGGAGCTCCGTATTCTGCGAGCTCAGTCGTTCGCGCTGTAATGCCAGGCGTAGAATCCCGACCATTAAGCCTTGTCCTTCTTCATCACGAACAAGTGTGTGCTTGGCGGCGGCAAGACCACGTCGTAGCGTTTCCTCTAACCGCTGGTGTTCCCGAATCATCGCCTCTTAACTTGCTTGGCGTCTCGAACGATATCGTGTCGTTCTCGCTCGATGCTTCTCACGACTAATTTCCAGCCTCACTTCAGCTGACCATTGCTTTGTGATGGCAACTGCCCACTGCTCAACATCGTTGGCAGCAGCCGCACCATTTTCTCTTCTTGAAACGGCAACCATGGCTGGGATCAGCTCAGTTCTGACAAACAAGTGAGTGTGACAACGTGGCTGTCATAGTCGACGATAATAATAAAGTGCCTGACCAAGCGAGCCGGAAAATACCCCCATCCTCGGTCGGTGCGGCTATTCCACGGGTCGACTCTAGTTTGTTTTACCAGCAAGCATGAGTGAAAACGATTTTTTTTTTTACAAATTGCCCTATTAACTTACAGGGATGCTTACCAATGATAAGTTACCATCAGCAGCAGCTGCAATGCTGTAAAACATTATGTGGAGACA
>NW_008649096.1:36519-38048 GCF_000247585.1 Phytophthora nicotianae INRA-310 | reverse complement strand
CACGATCTGACGCCAGCCGATTCCACAGTTTGGTATGAATCAACGCACGAATAGTCCAGCTTCGCTCACTGGTGGCAGAAGACGTTGGGACGTACAAAATCAACTTTGCAAATTTCTGCACTAAGTGATACGCTCTAGACGTTTCTAGTGCCTACCAGTTGATAGGCTGTAGCAGTGATGGTGACACGAGTTTTCCAAATCCATTCCGACTTTGCGATTCTAAAATTTTGCAACTGTGCGTGAAATTCGTCTCCCAACGCATCCGGAATCAGCTCCATCTCAAGGGCAAGTTCCTTGGAAGCGTTAATCATTATTTTTGTGTCCGTATTTTCGCTATCATACATTGTTTTGGTGTGGTCGAGGAGATTCGTCATTATCATTTCCTTTGAGCAAATTTCTCCTGGCGCTTAGTTATAACAGCCAATACATCTTCCTGAAGTTCCAATCTACAATCCGGCAAGGTTCTCGTGTACACCCGGTGCATACGCAGCCACTCGAACTGGTTGTAAACAAGTGAAATGGTGCAGTTATTGCGCTCAAATTTTGCGAGACGCTTGCTAATGGGCTCAATTAGCGATAAAACGATCTGGGCCTCCTGCCAAAATTCATCGTCACGATAAGTGGCAAGAGCTTTATCACAAGCATCGCCTTCATCGCTCTTAAGCAAAGCCGTATCTGAAAAGATCGCAGCGAGAATGTCTTTGTTGTGGTAAACACTGGCGATACACTTCTCGTGAATGTACCACCGAGTAAGTATAGATAACGAAAGACGTCGACGTTTCTCGCCGTTTTTCCTCAACGCCTTCTGCATCCGTCGAAATCGATATGACAGTCCCAGTCGATCTTTGAAAAAAATGAGCCAGAATCTTAGATTTTGCTAGGACATCATCGAAAAACTTGAACTTGAAAAAGATCTTTTATCAACAGATTCATGCCGTGTGCTGAGCACCCGGTGCATACCATACGGACGCGATTTTTTCGAACTAGACTCCAAGCTTTCTTCACGTTTGATGCATTGTCTGTTACAACAGCAGAAACTTTCCCCTTACCGATCTCTGCCTCAAACTCCAAGATTGTAGTCCAAATCGTACTCGCAATATACTCAGCGGAATGTACTTCAGCTTAGTATTGATCGATTTCCAGAAAATCGGTGGTGTTCGCGGGTCAACAAAAACAAAGTTGGTAATTCCATCTCCCTTCGTATACGTCCAACCATCGGTAATAAGAGCTTCGAAAAAAAAAGCACAATCATCCGGGTTTTTTTCACGTTCGTAAAGTTTATCCAGTAGTCGCCCTGATATCTGACGACGAGATGACAACTGGTAGTCAAACGTGGCTTAGAAGTGAGGGTTCTCCACTAATCGAAACGAGATTCCTGTCGCATTCAAGCCAAGGGTACCACGCAGGTTGTTGCCTTCTTGAGTTTCCTTGGCAGATTTTCTTACACTAGCTGCGGCAGCATGGTCAGAGCCTCGCCTACAGTGTGGTGTCTTGAACAGCCTCTAAGTCCCAGACGGGGTCAAATTCCT
>NW_008649096.1:34536-35384 GCF_000247585.1 Phytophthora nicotianae INRA-310 | reverse complement strand
CTGTGTACAGTCTGAGTAAAAATACCGATGTTTGTAGCCACCCCTCGAAATTACGACATAATAAAAACGAATCAATTAAATTCAGTACCTCAACCTTGCCGCGTTGTTCAGCTTCTTGAGATCCTTCATCAAACTATTGATCTTGGACAGGATGCCTTCGTAGTCGTCTAAGTACATCCCCAGCGACAGATTGAGACGGTGGCTCGCACAGCCGACTAACTTCACACTAATATTGCTAGCTATACGCCGTTAAGTTAACAGAGCAGTTGTCCCCCACAATAAAAAGCACACTGTTCTTAAATATCTTAACGTCCTTTAGGACAGATTTGAGGAACTCAATGTGGACATCGGCAGAGTGACATGTGTCATCCTCAGTGTTCTCTTCGTCAAACAGAGGTGCCATTGCCAGGAGTACCGTTTCAGACTTTCCATCATGTCCAAACACAACAAAAAAACTGCCAAAAAGGTTCACTCTTGAAACTCCACCCGTCGAAAATGATACCAAATTTGTCGGGGATGAAGTCACTAAGTTCGCGCACCACTTCAGTGGTGACGGCATCCAAGTACTTAGCGAGAGTGTCGTCACAGATTAGGTCGAGCTTTGTATAGCGGCGGGTCTCCGGGCATTCACAAAACACAAACGGGAGGTTCCCTCCAGCAATCTACTCGAGCCAACCAATTATGTTGGCACTCTTCCTGTCCACAAAGGAGAGGAGAGTGCCATTGTTGGCACCTTCGTAGCTAGATACAGAACTTTGGTAGTCAGGGTGCATCCTTATAACGTGGTTCATCAGGTTAGTCGATCCACGCTTACCCACTTGCTTACGCACAGTACCATAGCGATAACG
>NW_008649096.1:32102-33366 GCF_000247585.1 Phytophthora nicotianae INRA-310 | reverse complement strand
TCAGCTGAGTCCTGGACACGGCAGTATGTCCACACATCAAGTGGGCCACAATAAGTGTATCAGAGGTGTACACATTGCCGCATCATTAGTAGCGCTCTTTCATAACGGATATCGCAGAACTTCTGCATCAGTGTGTGTATTAATTCAGCGTTAGCGTATCTCCAGTCCAGTGTGCTATCCCTATTTGAATTGATAAATACGAATATAATCTGTTAGAATAGCTCAATGTAATCCAGTCAAAGCTCTATTTCTATTTAATAGTATACATTACTGCACAGAGATCTATTCTGAGTATGAATAGAGCACGTGATCTATCCCAACATCCGCTGTGGCATCTCGTACTGATCAGCCCGTTTGCTTGATCTCTCAACTACGGAAGTTGTCGACGTGCTTGGGTGAATATTTAGGATGGGGCGTGGACGCCGCTGGAGCACGGCTGAAGATGAGGTATTAATTCGAGCATACCTGCATATCTCGCAGTCCCCTATTGATGGCATGGAGCAGAAGGCTGCAACGTTTTGGAAGAACATTCTGGATGCCTCCACGGCATGGTTAAGCCGATTACCGCGGACGACTACCGGTCCATTCAGGCAGTTCGCAATCACTGGTAGTTTATTTCGCGGGACGTCGGAAAGTTTGTGGGGTGCTATAGTGTTGTTGAGTCTCGAAACCAGTCTGGAAAGAATGCTGACGACCATCTCAACGATACTCGCGCCCTGTTTGCTGCACAAGACGGCTTTTATTTACCTTCGAATCTTGTTGGCAGATCCTACGCAAGTCGCAGAAGTTCATGGACGGAATTTCTTGCACTTCGGATGCATCAAGCTGTGGAAATGGTGCGACTACAGAGGAAATCAACCGTCCCCAAGGAAGGAAGAAGGCGAAACTTGCTTTAGCTGCTGATACGGAAGAATCAAGTATCTTAAAACAACTCGACCACGACAACAAAATGCGCAATGATGCATTTTTGGCAGAAACGAAACGAAAAAATGATCTCATTGAAGAGCAGATGACCATCGACTTGGACAGAACAAACATCGAATCGGACGAGTCGAAGGCATTTTTTTCATTTATGCGTAAAAAAACGACTTGGTGCGATCCTCTCAGGACCCAACATACCAGTATTTAGTAATAACAGCGGTGATGAGCGCTATCCTGGTGGAGATAGTGTAGTACTAGACAAAGAGCGCAGATGTGAGAGCCAACACCGACCTGAAGCGCACGTTGCCAAAGATCGACAAGATGAAGGTGTGATGTCCAGAGA
>NW_008649096.1:28653-30362 GCF_000247585.1 Phytophthora nicotianae INRA-310 | reverse complement strand
GAACAGCGATGCGAGATTAGCCACACAACGGTCCCACTTTTCTTGACAGTCAATTATCGCGGCATGGTCCTAGATCGATAGCTCTGGTGGACTCCTGACCTCGATAATTGGTTGAGGGATGGACATCTCCGTCCGAGTCCATAGTGTAGCGTGTTCCGCGACATGTTGAAGTTGGTCTACTTACTGCGAATCGTACTTATAAGAATATGACTTGTACTTGACTTGTCTTCCGTCGCGACGAGCACCGAATGCTCTAGACGATCAGCAATGTCTAGGATCAACAAACTTGCTTCGAAAAGCGCAAAGGTAGGATGTCGTGGAAACCGGGGTGCTCCTGTGAAGGATTTTTTTATTATCAAAAGTAAAAATAATACCTGAACTACTAATGTCTATCTTGATCTCTTGTTCTCCTCATCACCATGGGTCGTTCATGCTGTTGTGGACAGGTGCCAGTGTCCACTGACGGCTGCGTGCTCTTAGCCCAAACCAGTGTCGTGCAGGGATCCTTCTCGTAAGCAACAGGTCTCCAGCCACGCGCCTTGCGGTTAACCCTTTCGCGATAAAAAGAAGCGGAATACCCCTTTTCCTGATTTTCAACTAAGTACAACGATGTATCCATGTTAAAGCAGGCAAAATGCCTCCTTTTATAATTAAGTACGTTTACAACAGGTCGTTATGGGCATAGAAAAACCAAGCAAATCACACTTGGAAGATTTGAAGGTGGACAATCACTCGCCTTAAAGGAGGCAAAATGCCTCCTTTTGATACCGGAAAACCTAGATTTGTATACTATAGTTCACTAAAGTGGCTCGCGAAAGGATTAATTGCTAAACGACGAACGTGCAGCAGGGAGAAGTGCTACTAAGCTTTCCCAGCGTGACAACCGAACGAAACACGGCGTCATGTCGCGACAAACCTTAACCGCACTACTGGTAGAACTAAAACAGACCTTCATTCTCTACAGTTCGTGTTTGCTACAATGGATTGACTTGGGCTGCCACGATTTAGGATAAAGTCATGGGTTGTAGCTGCCTTCCGAAAGCAGGCGATATGGTGTACATATCTTGTTTAACTTGTTTGTCAGCTTTCCGTGATGAAGGGAAGTAAAGCAGGTTGGTGCTAGGTCGCCATGCAAACTACTTGTAATACGCTCACTGTGAGAGAAGTTTCCTGTTATTCTTATTTCGGCCGGGAAGGTTGCTTGATCAAAGGCAAAGGATAGGGTAATTGAGCATAATTATCGTAATAAGACAGTCATCAATTCGCCACAATCCCTCAAGAAACCATAATGTGTGCTTCTTGAGGGCTTGTGCTTTGCCTCGCTTTCTTATGGTGATGACGTATAGTATATACGTATATATTTTTTCTTGTACTACTAGAATGCTGATCTCAACGCTACATCTTGCGGTTCATGGAGCCAGACTTGAAGCTAGCATTCCCTGACGCACCTGGCAACAGATTTTACCTTCTTTTTAGGAGACACACGATGCAATGGGCGCACTACGTGCCCACTACTTCGGCTTACTCGTTAGCGCACGTGTATGAGAAAGCGTAGTTTGCTTAACTTAGATTAACTCTACTTACGTCTCATAAGTATAGATTTACTTAAATAAGCAAGCAAAAGCCCATTTACCGTAAAATTGAGAACTGTTATTCATCTTTATGTTTTGTGTTTGGGTGTCCTCCTAAAGTGATATTCTAAATGAAAG
>NW_008649096.1:22778-24007 GCF_000247585.1 Phytophthora nicotianae INRA-310 | reverse complement strand
GAGAAAGAGGCTTATCCTATAGTTTCTGCCTGTGGTGACCTCTACTATTTGCTGATGCGGCGATGCCGGTTTCCACGCCGTTAGTTGTTGCGACTGCATTCGCGATCTTGATCCTCGTGGTAGCTGCCAGACCTCTCAATAACTCGGTAAAGCCAGTTGAGCTAGATTGGTTCAAGTCAGCGTTATCAACAGTACCGTCGCTGCGGTTGCATGCTACACTCAATGACAAGAACGTGAAGATACATGGACATTCCATCTTCGACGTATTTCTAAACCCAATCGTCTCCTATTGACAGTTTTATTGTAATTATGACACTATTGGTTGTGAAATCTCTTCGCCGACTTTTAATATTCAATATAAATTGACCGAGTGTGGGATTAGCGATAGTCATGCGGCAAGGTGGTTGTACCCGATCAGACCAAGAAGTACAAACGGGTATATTCTATAGTTCTAGATGTACAGAGAGTAGTTTCGGAGACCGCCTTTTCATCACTCTAAGAAAACTCATCTTCAGAGCAACGCTGTACCTCGTTCCTTGCTTCGCTCATTTTTCCGACAAAGCTTCCTCATCGCTGAAGACGTGGTTGTCGCCGTACGTAAAGTCCGTTTCAGTAGTGGGTGGCACGATATTGCAACACGTATAGAAACTTTCGCATCTAGGCGTAATAGAAGTCGCCCTCCTAGAGTAAGCTCTCACTCTTGCTCTCCATCGTGTCCTCAACAGCCGAAGACTACCTTTCTTAACTCCTCCTACGCTACCTTGTCATTGAAGTCGCACACTGGTCCACAGGGTCCACAGCTCAAGTCCAGAGACATCACTGAGGCGATATTCAGGGACCCACCGGACTTAGACCACACGTGCAGTGCAATCAACGACTTCGTCAGATCAAGGCGGCAGGTTACACAAACTTGATCTACCATATTGTATCTAAGCACTCGGGATACGATGAAGTTGTAAGGCAATGCATTCGCGAGAAGTGTTCCGTGACTATGGACATGTTTGTAGATCAACACGCGGCACGGCTGCTGTGTGTTCCCAATAAGCCTGTGGTTCCTGCACAAAAATCCGCCAAACAACTTAAAGCTAGAGCTTTCACAGCCACCTCGGCTACACCGCTGGGTGCAGTCAGTACCGGGGAATTTCAGCGGAAACAGCGACGGACAACATAAGAGTTCAAAAGTGCAATATCAATCTGCAGTTCCGAATGGAAGTTCCATTAGGGATGTG
>NW_008649096.1:19212-20789 GCF_000247585.1 Phytophthora nicotianae INRA-310 | reverse complement strand
CAGTGAACTATCTACGGAGTCCAATCAGGATTCTGTACATCTGTAAAATGGTAAAATACAAGATCAGATCTTGTCCTGTTGTTGAAAAGCCAGCGCCAGTCACTCCAGCAGCGCTCGCACGATGTACCGGTGAAGCTCTTTTACACGCGTCAAGAAGTCTTAAAGACACTATATCTATAACAATCCAGGAGGACTAATGCGAATGTAAATCTACTCCACGTCCGTGTATCTTTCTACATCGACTGCGCATCCCAAACGAGAGGCCAGTCCATGACTGCAGAATAAACTAATTTCTTCTAATTTGATGGGAACCCGCGTTTCCAGCTGAAACTGAACTACTTCTAATCCTCTAAACGGAAAGTGTGTGATGCACACAGAGCGTGTACGATATGTACCATGGCCTTAGTAGCTCAGGAAATTGGACAACTGTACAGATGAACCTACCTTAGATGTATATCGTGATATCCTGTCGTACTTGATTCCACCGAACTCGTACACTTGCTTTTTTAATGTCTCTTGATAATACTGTCTAACTTAAAACTTGATACAATGTATGATAGAAAAAACAGTCACATGCTGTCACAATTGAAGGTTTTACCTACAGCTAGTAGGAATCAGTGGTACGTATAGCCACGGAATCACGTGCTCGTCCATTCTAAGCCGATGATACTGGAAATCAGGCTCTGAAAGGACTACATTAGAAACCTTGGAAAGACTGGTTGGTGCATCGTCAAATATAAGCATAGATTACCTGATTAGAGAATTTCTTTCGAATCCCACTAAATTTCAGGAATATTAAACACACCAACTGTCTTAACACAATCAACTTGCTATAGTTGATCAAAAGTTGCTCCGGGGGCTGTATTAGCTCAAGGGAGGTTAATCTGTATTCAAGCCATGAGTGGACAGGTTGTCATCAGTGATGCCTCGTAGAAAATCCAAAGTATGTATTCAAGTTATGCAGTGGGCAGGTTGTCATCAGTGATGCCCTGTAAAATAACCTGTTTATGGCCACCCTATGGCCATGATAGACTGTGACAAACGAGTATAATACTCGAAATTTTGCCTTAGTTGCGCCAATGCGGCAAGTCAACAGTGATTGCGTTCTATTAACTGCCAATCTTAATTGAGCAAGGTAAACGTAAACATATGCCTATTTTATTTTAATGGGAAGAAAATCTGAGTGTGCATGGAAATGATGCTCACCTACAACAATTCGTATTCCACAGCTTTTTTTCTTCGCAGCTTCATCTTCGAATTGAGATGTGTGTTTGAGGTCTACCCTTCTTAAGCGGTTTGAGGTGGCTACCTTCAAAGTCACCGGTTGTCGTTTGCTAGTTAGCTAAGTCACAACCATGTTCCATTCTATAACAAAAAAAGTTGGGAATGTGTGGTCGTGGCTCTGTAAAGTGCGCAACCATGAACGCAAGGTGGAGCACATCATGTTTCCTTTCATGGAGAATGGCAAAAACAGTCAGAATGATAGCCATGCTAGAACAATCGCTCTCAAGACGATACGGTCAGTCTTAAATTGTAACACCGACCAAGAGGACAACTACGCGCGATGCCGGTTTCCA
>NW_008649096.1:15317-16427 GCF_000247585.1 Phytophthora nicotianae INRA-310 | reverse complement strand
TACACTCAATGACAAGAACGTGAAGATACATGGACATTCCATCTTCGACGTATTTCTAAACCCAATCGTCTCCAGCAACAACACCAGCATCCACTACGACGGCTCCAGCACTTTTATCCAGGACGATACCAAGTTCACCTACGTGTTCGAGAACGGCACCTCCTACATGGTGGAGAGTCATGTTAGTGGCAACGCTTCCTCAACTTGGCAGACCTTGCACTGTCTACCGTCGATCATTCCTTTCAAGTGTATAGTTCCAGCACTTAACAACGTTACTTCGATCCCAAGCGCATCTGTCGGAGGGGAAACCATCAAGTGCCCTAAGGGATCGCTATTCCAGACGGTATTTAGCGGAGTAGAATTCGTGCTGTGTGCGTCAAGTGCGTCCGGATTCACTGCATATGGACTCGATATCACAATGACAGTGGAATATTTGGCGACTACAATCCACCATACTCTTCCAGCATTCAGTAGTGATATTTCGATGTGCCCAGTTGTGGGATACCCGACACCAGTGACACCAGTTGCCATCGCGCTACTTACTGGCAGATCTCTTCCGAGCCCTTCATCAAGAAAGCTGAAGGCAGCAGCACCCGTAGCGATTGAGGCAGACTCTTGCGAGTGCATGTCTACACCTCGGCCGTGTATTTTTTTTCACGGCCTGGGAAATCCGGTTGAAAAATCAGAATTGCAAGACACACCCAAGCTGACAAAGGAAAAGTTCGGCGACATCGGTGATCATGCCCCATGCTGTACGACGGTCAAATACGCTGTCATCAACACTGTTGATGTCGGGTGGAGGAATGACTCTTTGCAGCAAAAGTTCTGTGATTTCGCACTCTCCATGAGCGAAACTAGTGACTTGGCAACACGTACAATATCCGACACTATCGTTGTGACGCACTCGATGGGCGGCCTAGCACTGGCAAGCGCAATCGCCAATGGGAAGTGTAAATTAACAGCTAGTACTTCGTGGGTGAGTATGAGTGCTCCGATGAGGGGTAGTATGGCTGGGGACGTCCTTCAAGATATTTGCGACGGAAAGTTCACGAAAGCTGTGGCTGGTTTAATGGATCTACTTGGCCAGTGCCCAACTACTATTGCGAAGCA
>NW_008649096.1:10204-10862 GCF_000247585.1 Phytophthora nicotianae INRA-310 | reverse complement strand
TCCGAGCTGGAGCTCGTGCGAGGACATGTTCTGGGCGTGGGTCGAGACTCTCAAGTACTCGCCCACGGAGTTACAGGAACTCCGAGAAGATCGGCTGCTGTCCAAAATCCTGGACCAGCGCGATCTTCGCATTCGGTTTGTCCATTTGGTCAACAAGCGGCAGCTGCCAAGGGACATCCAGAAGCGCGCGGCTTCTAGCGCTCATGATGAGCGCGGGTACGGAGTGTCCTCAACGTCTGTACCCCGTTCGGTCAAGAAGCCCCGAACTACTTACGAGCTGCCGCCTCTTCTGTTCCCAGATCGCGCCAGTCTTCAGGCAGTCGACCTGGAGCCGTTCAATCGGCTCCCATGAGTTCTTGGAGTGGGCATAACTCCTCCACTTCACAAAGAGCTGGCGCTTACCGCGAAGCCGCCGACCGATGAAGGGATTTTTGCTCCAGCTCGAGTTCCGCAAGGCAGTTGCGACTCTGCTTTGCATTTCCAAGCAACGATGGAAAATGGTTTCTCTGAATTACTCTACAAGTCTCTGCTGATTTGGATAGATGATCTACTACTATTTGCAAACACAATTGAGCAGTATTTGGCAGTTTTGGACAAGTTATTCGGAAATATGGCTCACTACGGATTGAAGTTCAGTGCAATTAAGACGAAGCTTTAC
>NW_008649096.1:5675-6974 GCF_000247585.1 Phytophthora nicotianae INRA-310 | reverse complement strand
AGGTGAACTTCAGCAATTTATTTGCGCTTCCAACTGGATGCGCGATAGTTTGGTCGATTACGCCCGTACTATACAGCCACTGCAGAAGTGTTTGGATCGAGCTCTGGAAGGAAAACGTAAGACTGAGCGAATTGCGTCTGGGATCTCGCTCCAGCTGAGCAAGAACGAACTAATAAGTTTCGACCAAGTGAAGATGCTGCTGACTAATACAGCCATGCTGGCTCACCCCAAGGACAATGCGACTTTTTCTCTGTTCGGTGATGCATCTGACGTTGGCTGTTCGGCTATTATGACTCAAGTTGAGTCCTCGGATCAAGCCAAAAGCGTCACTGAGCAGAAGCATGAGCTTTTGACTTGCAAAGGAGGCACATTCACTGGCACAAAGCTGCACTGGTCCGTTACTGGGAAAGAGGCTTATCCTATAGTTTCTGCCTGTGGTGACCTCTACTATTTGCTGATGCGGCCTGATGGCTTCAAGATTTTTTGTGGTCACCGCAATTTGATTTACATGTTCGCTCCCGATCCAGAATTGAAGAAGCATGTGAGGGGTAAACTATTACGGTGGGCACTTAAACTGGGCGAATACCGGTATATAATCGTTCACATCCCAGGTGAGGAGAATGTCTGGGCGGATTTAGTTTCACGTTGGGGCGGAATGGAACCAGTGACGGTCACACCGTTCAAGAGAGTGACTCGACTGCAGACAACGTTGAATCGACAGCCACTACTGAGACCCCTTGATCAAGACTCTTTCATCTGGCCTACCACGACTGAGATAGCTACTGTACAGAGATCACATTCTCGCGACAAGCCTAAGAATGGTACCGAAGACAGTAGTGGTATATACAGATCCAAAGGAAAAATTTGGATTCCACCATCGGCAAGCGACCTCATACAAAGGCTATTCATTAGCTCTCACTGTGGATCGCAAAGTCATCGTGGAGAGGCAGGAATGCTGAACCACATCAAGAGAATCATTACGTTCAAGGACATGGTGCATAGAGCAAGACGGCTTTTGAGGAGCTGTCTACTTTGTCATCATGTAAAAGGTGGGGGAGTGATACCACATCCGTGGGGGCTCACTATCGTGCAGCCAAACGAAACGAAGCTATCAACTGGGATTTCTTGTTTTTGGGTGAAAGTTTCGGGAACAGTAAATACGTGCTCATTATAAAAGACAACTTCAGTCATTTCTGCGAGCTGGTGCCCTGTGACTCACCGGTTAGTGCAGTCGCTGCAGAAGCGATGCTATGGTGGCATAGCCGTTTCGGAGTACCTACGACATGGATCAGTGACAGT
>NW_008649096.1:0-4404 GCF_000247585.1 Phytophthora nicotianae INRA-310 | reverse complement strand
GTTTTGTTCAGCGTAGTGGTAGTAGTAGACGCAAACGCCATCTCTACTTCCGATATGAGGTCTTCGGTTGTTCTTGGGGCCGTCACCGACTGCAGCGACTGGATCGCGTTGAAAAAAAACCGCAATCAAGGACGTTTAGATCTGGACTCTGCGCAGGCTGGTTTCTAAAGAGAATGCTCTAGCCGCCAGCACACCCAGCCACCAGCACCTCGGGTCATCAGGCAGCACATGTGGCTTGGCGTTATCTTGCTGTACCCAAATTGGACTTACAAGAGGAACGCCCAGCCCCTTCGTCCTTCGCCCACTCCCACTTGGCTTTGATTGCAGGGATCACATCTTCAAGCTGCATGCGTCGGTAGAATTCACGGGTCATCGAAGTGGGGCGCAGCTCCTCCACACCGGCATCACTGTTATCGCTCCTTCGCTGGGTCACATACTTCTCCACAACAGGCCACGTCCCTATCTTGCCATCCCAGTTTCCACGTGGACGTGCTATTGCACACAGGAACATCACCTTGAGAATATGATATGCCTTTTGCTCTGCACAAACAGTACGGGAGCATCTTCACAGGGTGTCCCATCTTGACCGGTCAACAGATAGACCTTCTGTCCAATCTTCTTGACGTAGTACCACTTTTCGTTCACGTGGACGGTGTCGTACGTCGGGGCGTAGACTGGCTGACGATCCGAAGATTCGGTTACGTGGAGAATACACCACTTTAGACGATCTGCCTAGTGCTTCTCGGTCAGACGGGAGTTTGAGTGAGAGCGCGGCGTAGGTAGCCTTCTCTTTGCAGCTGCCGGATCATGTACGGAGTCAAGCCAGCACCTTCATCAACCGTCCTGTAGTTGTTTCTATCCGCAACACGAGTCTGGTAAATCCGCTTGCGGATTTCAGCCCGGTCCATCATCTTTCTTCCTCGCTGACTCGCTCGAGACGTAACAACTGCAGCAACTCGCTCGCTCATAGACCGGATCCCTCGTTTCCAGACTCGCGATACCACCCAGCGACTTATCTTAAATTGCTCCGCGACGATCTTGTGGTCTCCATGCCTCAGCTTCCCTCTGGTGCTCCGTAGGAGGAGTGTCTCCCATAACGCTTGTCGCTCGGAGTTGTTAACTTGATCATTCGAGCGGAGGGGGAGGATTTCGAAAGTGATCTGTTTTGAAAATGGGCGGGAGATTCAAACGCATAAAATTTAGGAGGAATTGTGTACGCCTACATAAGTGCATTATTTTCCGAGCAGATGTAGTATGTGGGAAATGCCAAGGAGCTCACAGAGCACTATGACTGGCTGAAGGCGTGATTTGGCGTGTGTGCAGTGCATCAATAGCGACAACACGCTAGATGCAAATCGACGATGATATACAGTGGGTATCAAAGTCATGAGTAGACTAGAGTACCAAGTTGGTATTAGAGTCAAAGAAGTTGCATAAGCTGCATATGAGATGCATAGCTGCAAGTAAACTGTAACAAGATACTTTCTAACAAGAACGTAACCAGTTGGTTGCATGTTTGTTATGAATTGTACTTGGAAAAGTGAATCTGTTTCAAAGGAGAGTAACCTGTGGTTACGTCATTGCTACAGCGTTTATGTATTGCTGTAACCTGTTGATTATAGGTTACATTATAACCAAAAAAAATTTAACCCGCTGGTTATAAGTATGAGGTTACGAAGTAACCTCAAGTCTGTCCTGGTTATAAGTTATAATCAGGTACACCGAATACCCAATTAACGCTTTAGTCTGTGAACAAGGCTTGGGAGGGAATTGTAGTGTGAGGTGACTATGCAAGCCTTGCTCACATTGCATTGGGCTTTTGCAGAGCACTCGCCCAGCTGGTACGCTACTCATGGAGTCCATGAGTAGTCAGGAGTTAAGCAAAATCTATAGAAGAGAACGATCTGTAGAAGACGCTAGACATGAGGGATGTCAGAGTTCTCGCTCTGTCTTCCTCACTTTTGAATATACTCGACGACCAACACTTTAGGAAGTGCCAGCTTCCCTATCACTGTGTTAACGTTTTTAGTACCGGAACGCGTTACAGGGTGGTGATTGGCCAATTTTGCTGCCCTAGGTCATTAGCTTGGCTACTAACCACCCTGAGTCTCATCTGCGAGCGCTAAAGCGCCAATTATCATTCCTTTCCTTTTAAATTTAACCAAATTTGTTCTTTTAGAAATTCAATAACCGGTAATAGACGCCCTGAAAACTTTCTAAAACAGGTCTTTTCAATTTAGGTTTTGCTGAGAATCGAACCGAATACCGTCGGTACTGAAGTACTATAACTTATAGTGCTTCTAGCCACACGGGATTAAGTAGCGACTTGCCGCGAGCGTTGACGACACCATTCCAGGGAGGACACGATCCCAAGTATGGTTTAGAAATCTCTGAACGGCACCCTGAAACGTCTGCAGCACTGTCTGAAGTAAAACTATCAAAACTTCGGACAGCAAACATATGCAGACTCCTTAAACAATATAAACCTATACTGAAGGCTGCTGGGTGGAGCACTGAACAAATTACACAGATTGAAAGTGACCACCAGAGAGATTCATTTGTTCAAGTGCAACGACAGTAAAACAAGTTTTGAACAAGCCAGGAAGCTCGTGAGCGGGCGATTTCAGACGCTGCAGAGCGTTTGTGGGGCCCTGGCTACATCTTTCCCCAACACTGCTTCGGTAGAGTCTGATTTTTCAATCATTGGCTGGGAATGGATGAATATCGTCAATCCCTAACCGATTTCTCCCTAGAAGGAATTCTACACGCGAACCAGTTCCAAGTGTCAACACTTGATATTAAAAAAAAAAACTAGGTTGTCTATGGTAATATGGATACGTGCATTTATACTTACTTATACTAAAGAAAACCATGTCCCTTCTATTGACTTGCCTCCTGATCCCTCTAATAAGCTAATAGAGGGAAAATGAAAAACATCCTCAATTTATGAGGCTTGACTATAAGCTATAATAGACGAGAGTATACAACTTACACAACACTGCTTGAAGCACATATCTGGTCATTCGTTTGGCTATGTTTTCATGAAATAAAAAATCAATGCGTCTTCAATCTTTTGTTTTACCACCACCAGACACTGTACCGCCCGCAACCAGATATGCCGCTCCGCCCGCCCTTCCAGTCGTGGCTTCTCGCTCACACCGTCCAAACCTTGCCAATGTCCGCACTCGGCACCGCCAAACCGCACTCGTCCATCGCGTCCTGCTTGCTCTGGTGCAGGATTCGAAGAGAGCACACCACTTCACACTGCATATTTGCACCCTTTTCGCCTACTAACGGCACACAGTCACCCACACTGGCGACCCCCTACTCAAAGATCACCGATCAAGGGCTATCTTCCGTCGTCTTGTCCTGAGTTTGACAACTTTTGCCACTTGCACATCGTTCACGATCATCTGGCAATCTTCAAACGCCGCACACACTCTACGACGTTCACCCACCTCGAACTCGTATTGACTCGCCTAATAGAACAATAATCATATCGCTGACGTTGGCTTTGTTTTAACCAAGTATACTATTTTGACCAAATCAATACACATATTGGTACAGTACAAATTGTGGCGTTGCCAGAGCAGATATCAATCCATTTTTCAATACTATTGTCCTATTGCCGAGTGTCATATTCTGCCAAAATCCGGTTGAAAATACGATTTTAGCAACTCACCCGTCATAGCCCGTATGATTTCCACTTGGTACGAACACTAATTAGATGCGTGAGCTATTGTGCCTTTCCGAAATTCTGCCGCGATAATTCTGGCTTAATGCTATTCCCTTATCAGCCGTAATTCTGCCTTGTGGTCAGCTAATTCCATGTTAATTAAGGTTTTCTCATCTCCGCCGGGTGAGCCTGCTTTAAGATGGAATGAGCTAATCAAGGCCAGGTTAAAGGGATATGAAGGAGTTTGGCGGTTTGCTGGAGGCCATTCCACCTGTAACCAGGCGTATCTTAGTCGATTGGACCTGGTCAGGCGTGTAAACATGGGGTAAGAGTTCACAATCTTATGCTATTAGCATAAAATAAAGGAAAATTCCAATCGGGGGCTCAGTTTGAAGAATATTTTCAATCGGGAGCTCACTTTTTGCCGCAACTAATAGGTACGCTAAAACTTGATTGTCTGTGTTAGATGGCAGTGCCCGCTACACTGGAAAGATGATACAGAAGCTGACGTTATCTCTACTTCCCCTTCGCACTAGTACATTGAGCGGCAGCGCTGGAGTGAAGAAGAAAGTGGAGCAGGAACTCGAGACGGGAGAATTGCAGCTGCGTGTGTCTGATGAGAAGGCCAAGACTGCGCTGGAGAACAAGATTTCCGTTGAGATCGAAGGCGCTGCTACTATAATTAATCATACGCTCGGCGCCACGTTGTTTCACGAGGTCTGTAATTT
>NW_008649095.1:104604-106456 GCF_000247585.1 Phytophthora nicotianae INRA-310 | reverse complement strand
TATGGAGGAATGTAGAGCGAAGCGATTCCAACAGAGCGAACAAAAAAAAGAGAGCGAACTAGACGAAGAAAAGAACGAGGGAGGAGGAAATCATAGTAAATACTCTGAATTAGATAACAGGAACCCTGCGAGCACTGCCCGGCATGGTTCAAAACGTGTTGTTTTATTGTACGATATACACATTTATCATGCATCCAATAGGACACCAGTGTTTCGAGTTCATGGACGCGCATCGACGTTCCTGATCTTGTTGCGATACCGGAGCGCCTTCTGAGCAATCAGAGCGTTGCTTTTCGAGCTGCACGGATCCGCGGCGATCACCTTTAGGTTATCCAGTCGAGTCTGGTATTTACGATCTTTGTCTTCGAACTTCACGCCTTGGGTGGTGCGGATTACGCGTTCGGACTTGGATCGCTTCAGCAAAGGTACAGCGGCCGGGCTGATGTTGTTTCCAGACTGGTTGGTGTGTTCATCGACAATGGTAGCCAGACGGTGAATGTGGGAGCGTTCGGACCGTGAGCATCGACGTAAAGTCCGGCCGTTCGTCGAGAGTGGCGAATCGTTTTGGGCCATCTTGGAAGTGGTGCGACAAGTCCGAGGAGAAAAGTGCAATGACTAACTGAAGCAACAGACTGTGCTCTTGGAGCGTCCTTATCATCTTTCGTCCTTATCATCTTTCGTCCTTATCATCTTTCGTCCTTATCATCTTTAGCATCTTTGGTTGCGTGGTTGAAGGTCGGATAGGGCCACAATGGTGAAACTGCGCGGCGTTTCCGATTTTTTTTTAACAAGCTCCAGTAAAACTGGCAGTATCGCCTTTGATTGGTTGCATAGACTCAACGCTATTTTTCCTTGTTTTGAAAACGGGCACAGAGTGAATCTACGCAATCATAGATTACGCTAAACTACCGTCGAACGGTAAAACACTTGAATTCCCGGATAAGTTCACTTATCCACCTTCTGTTTTACCTGTTGCTCTCAAAAAAGAACGAGCTGGCATATCCTAATATTTACTTCGTTCCAAGTAGCGATGAGCAACATCACTGTTATTTTATTAATCATGTTGCTCATCAACCTGCAAACGAACGCACTCATGTCTCCAGGCCTGTCAACTCTTTTTTCTCAAATTTATGTGACACCTCGCATGCTGTCAGCTTTGTGTTATCGTCATGTGGATTTGTCCAGCGATTTCTATGGCATTAGACTCTAGGAGACCCAAATGCAGTCGGGCGATAACTACAGAATCACGAATAAAATACCCAAACAACGTAAGTGATGTGATACTAGTCTATCACCTTGATTTTATTGCTTTTCTTTGAGCAAACCACTGTGGCTAGTGAGTACATTGACCGAGCCAGAAATTTACAAAAAAGTCCACAACGGAGTCTCAAAATCCCGGGATGAAAATGCGGAATGTAGAGGACGCACAAGCACATTCGTTGTTTTAACTGGTGCAGGACTTATGGACTTCAAATTTTAGCTAATGTGGCAGATTCTACCTGTTGACCGGTGGGAAATGGATCGCCTCGGGAATCATTGATCGTCCTACCAAGTCTGGTAGTTGGGGTATTTGTCTGCAATCCCACAGCAGAGAAACTTTCGTTCGGTTTTTGCTGCAAAAAGTAAAGGTTGAGCCATCACACTGGCAGGAATTCGGACGAATTTTGAGACTAACAAACACTGTGGAAGTTAATGTGGAATGCCGAGCTGAGAATGAGAAGAGAACAAACTCATATGTATAAATGTAGTAGAGAAGAATTTTGTGGTGTCGGAACATTCTAAGGCAGTAGAGCTGCGAGACTTTCTTGAGATATGTTTTTAGCGAGCTAGGCTAAGTTCTCGCGGTTCGTTT
>NW_008649095.1:99243-102617 GCF_000247585.1 Phytophthora nicotianae INRA-310 | reverse complement strand
ACCCGCTGGGATTGTCGGAAGTATGTTAACTCGGCAAGCTGGCGCATGCATGAGACGTACATGTAGCTTGCGCTCGATATGAGCGCTTCAATGATCTCGTTTAAGTCAAGTTTCTCGTTTCGAAAGAACGAGTTGGGGTTGTGGACCAAGCAGGTATGCTAGTGAACTCACGTCCCCTACCTATGGTAAGTTGCAGGCTGCAACCTGCAGCCATTGCGCTAGGGAATGCAGTGCTTCGAGCTGAGTTGGTTTGATGTGGTTGCAGTTTTGGTGGCGCCAAAGACAAGCACTAAATGCGTTAAACGGGGATGATGATGCTGTTTCGCTAGAGGTCTTTACACTAACGCCTTCAACGTCCTCCAAGGTTCACGACGACACCTAGCTACCAATTAACTGCACGCAATCTGCTCCGTATTGAGGAGTCATTAAGAGATGCTAATCGATTTTCACGAGATGTGTGTTTGAAGTTGGTGCCCATGTGTGTCCTCGACACGCAGATAAGCATTGCCTTCGTCAGTGCTGGTTCAGTATAATTCGCTGTGCATTTGCAGAGTCTTCATACGGCAACAACCTTTATCATGTCGACTTGGTCACCATCTCGCGATCACTGGAGACTTGCGCTTCTGGTCGTCACCGCCAATGGGAATCGCAAATTCTGCGGTCAAACGCAAGGTGGATACACTGAACTTCAACTATTCGTACTGTGCAGTGCTCATGACAAAGATGACAAAGCTCGTTTCCTAACTTTCCCGAGTGTACATGCAGGCTACATGATATAGAACGTCAGCGCGCTGTGTGGCACGCAGCCTCGTGAATCATGACGGACGTCGAATGAGATCCCGGCGGTCGGCCATGGTCCGAAAGCCATCCACGCGGAGTTCAATAACTCATCAATCGGGAAATCACTTAGAGTGCACCGATCACTATGACGCCAACTTGGAGGCCTTGAAGACTACTGCATTAACCCCATCAGTTGTTTGGTTCTCAAGCTCAGTCCCCTTTAGGCGCTGTTCCGGACACTTAACCAAACACTAAATCATGGCTGGAGACGACGTCGCTGTGCACAAGCCCACGCTCGAAGTCACGGGCAAGGTCGCCGCTGGCAAGGCCGAGGAAGAGTTCCGTAACTACAAGGACTCGGACCGACACGCACTCGTCTCTCGTCACTACGCTCTCATGCGCAAGAACCAGACTGTGGCCTTCCAGGAGAAGATGCAGGCCAAGTACGGCTCCTTCTCCAACACCAAGATGACGGTGTGGGAGGCTTTCGCGGCGCTCAAGGGATACGTGGACTCGTCCGACCCGGACTCGTCACTGCCCAACCTCGAGCACATGCTGCAGACTGCTGAGGGTATTCGTGCTGCCGGCCACCCGGACTGGTTCCAACTCGTCGGTCTGCTGCATGACATGGGAAAGATCCAGTACCTCTGGGGTCACCCCGAGGACGGACAGGAAGGCACAGCCGACGGAGATCAGTGGGCTCTCGGTGGAGACACGTGGGTCGTGGGTTGTAAGATCCCCGACTCGGTGGTCTTCCCGGAGTACAACAGCACCAACCCGGACATGAGTGACCCGCGTTATAACACCGAATGTGGCATGTACGAGCCGCACTGTGGCTTCAAGAACCTCAAGTTCGCTTGGGGCCACGACGAGTATCTGTACCAGATGCTCAAATTCAACGAGACTACCATCCCGGAGGAGGGTCTCGCTATGATCCGCTACCACTCGTGCTACCCGTGGCACAACAAGAAGGAGTACAAGCATCTGATGAACGAAGACGACGAGGAGTTGCTGGACTGGGTGCTCGAGTTCAACAAGTTCGATCTGTACACAAAGGCGGACATTCGTCCGGATGTGGAGAAGCTGTGGCCATACTACCAGGCAATCATCGACAAGTACCTGCCCGGCAAACTGTCCTGGTAAATGGAGCTGGAATCCTACAATGGGAAAGTTGAAAACACGTTGATTGTTGAAGCATTGTAACTTTTGAGGAAATCCAAAGTTCAGCTTTGATCAGTGCTCAGTTTATTTTTTGTCGACAAAACTGTGCTCGACAATCAGAAATGCTGCTTGATGATGATGACGATAAAAAGTGGCTTGTTTACTTCTTTTCTTTTGTTTCTTATAGAAGCCTCATACGCATTGATGCGCGAGACGATAAAGGTCTTGATACTTATCACAAATGTTGCTTGGTTGTGCATGTATGCTGACGTTTTCTTTTTTGTCCACGTTGAGCCCTTCGCGAAATCGGAACTTGGATTGCGGCGCTTATTGCCGCCATCGAAGCGCAGTTTTCCACACTTGCCAACGCCAGAACGAAATACCCACGTTATGCGCATGGTGTCACAGCGTTGGTGCAACGAGTCTATCTGCTTGGTCCCAATCCATCAATGTTGGCTCTATAATCTTTGGTTCCAGCTTTTGCAGTATCACGAACAGTGTTTTCCAGCCTTAGCGCCCAACACCGATGCCGTCCTCCAAAACCTGCACAACAAGATATTTCTATGAAGCGGATTGCGCGAGAGCTCGTGAATCAAACGCTCGTGGTCCTATTACGATATTCTAACCATCTTTTGCGTTATCTAGGTCTGTTTGTTGGCGGTGGCCTCACGACGCGCCGCGTCCTGCAGCAACTCCGTGTCCACTTCTCCCGCCGGAATCTGCACATAGCGGATGGAGCTTCCGCGAATAAAGCAATTCTTCATGTTCATCTACAATAAAAGCAGCAGGAGTTAGCCACATCAAGGCTGTGTAGATTGCTGACTTGATGTGTATATGGTACCAGCTGCGGGAATTTGTCGCCTTCCACGACCGACACGTTGAGTAGCTTGATGTTGAGATACTGATCCACCGAGTCGAGCACACCCATGAGAGCTACGTCGTTCTTGAGCTCCACGGCCACCTCCTTGCCGACCAGCGTCTTGAAGAACGAGTAGAAGAGCTGGACGCACACAGAGTAAGAACAAGGGGGTTAACTAACACAGGGAGACACACGCAGGCGAAATACGGCGGCCACTTGGTACCATTATTTCGGTCTTGCTTGAATTGTGTTTGGTATTCTACTGAAGGCGGTTTTATCCAATCAAAAATCGTTAACCTCAAATTAATCTATTTGCTGAAATTGTTGTATACTGTATACATAGGGTTGCATTTTCGAAGTGTAGCCATAATTTTTTGTACGAAGAGATTGCGTGAGAGCAAATTGACAAGTTTCACGCAATACCTGTGCTACAACGCGCTCAATATGCAAGAGCTATACGCAGCACGCGGTTAAGTGCATCAACGTGGGGCGTCGCAGTCAATGATCACGGTATTGCGGGGTGCTCTGGGCATCTCCAGCCTAATGTCGATTGGCCAACGCGGAATTGTTCACT
>NW_008649095.1:86081-98398 GCF_000247585.1 Phytophthora nicotianae INRA-310 | reverse complement strand
CTCGGTGCTGACCAGGTCATTGACTACAAGTCGGAGAAGTGGGGCACTGTACTTACAGAGCACTCCGTTGACTTGATTTACGACTGCGGAGTGGAGCCGGAGTCGTGGGCCATGGACGCCCAGAAAGTGTTGAAGAAGAGCAGCGGCAAGTTCGTGACTATCGGCATGGGACCGAAGCCTATTGAGTCTCCCATCGGTGCGACATTCCACCAGCTCTTCTTGCACCCGAACTCGGAGGACATTCACAGTCTGACCAAGTTGGTTGAGGCTGGTCACGTGAAGCCTACCATTGACTCGGTGTACCCACTCGACAAGCTTCTCGACGCCATCAAGCTGCAGATGTCGAACCGTGCGCAGGGCAAGATCATCATTGAGATTTGCCCCGAGTAACTTTGCCTGCCTTCTCGCAGCAGCAAGGAGTAACATGTAGCTTTCTCTGATGAAATATCACAACGTACTTTTACCAGTTCTCAAAAAATCAATATTTGCGAAAGCATTCACATCCGAACAAGATAATATTCACTCTGTGAATCTTTAGAAAAGAAATAAAAAAAAGAAGAAGAAAAAACATTTATTTTTGTCACTATTGATTCGAAAGGCATGCAATTCTGAAAATTGTTAGTTAAACTGGTTTATTCCTTGGGGTGCCACAGTGCCTTGAGGTCGGTCAGTGCTTGCTCAATGTCTTCAGCAAACTTGTCCGAGCTAGTGGACGGGCACGATTTCTTGCTGGAGATGTGGAAGCCGAGCATATTTTCACCTGCGATCATGTAGCTGACTCCGTAGCCATCTTCAGCGACAGGACCAAAGCCACCACCAGGGCAACGTGCATCGTCGATGGAGTACTGAGTTCCCTTTAGAGCCTTCTCAACGAGAGGCCAGTTCTCTGTCTGTTGCTGAGGCTGTTGACTCGTCGAGAGGCGCCACGGGCGACTGAGTGCGTTGTTCAGGAACGGCGACTCAATGCCAAAACCCACCGACACGCAGTACAGTGTGAACAAGTGACGGTCGATACCTTTGCCACTCATAGCGTTCCTGTAGCTGTCCTGGTGCACGTCACAAGCGCGTTGCAGCAGCTTCAACTTCTCCGCATCGGACAGTTTGGGATCGACCATACCGAGCACAAACTCCTTCGATTCATCCGTCACCGGTCGTACAGTTTCCGTACGACCGTCACGGTACAACCGAGTCATACTTGACTCGTACGTCTGTGCGATCGTACCCGAGTTACGGTAGTATGCAAGTTGCAGTGCCATCTGGATAAAAGCGTCAGGGCTTACTCGAAATTTCTTGATCAATCCCTTGCCATAGTCCGTGTGCGAAATGACCTTAAGATCAAAGTCGCTGATGGATTTCTCGGCGTCTCCCAGTGACTTAAGCACAGCATCTTGCAGACCCGTCGAGAAATCCCACTGCAACATTCTACAAAGCGGCAACTTGGACTCTCGCTCGTCATCAGACTGGACCAAGGTGTCTCCATTATCGTCGTATGGCATTGTATACGTCTGCTTGGTGTATACGTGTTCCCACGCATGAGCCATCACAGGAGCATCGGCCCATGCGTGCTCAGCGTTAATACCTGCCACGCTGTTCTTGTATATAACCAGGTTAAATGATTTATCGAACCAGCGGTTGCCTCCACTGCCATGGATGAGATTTTTGCCCATCGAAGTCCAGTCTTTGGCCACATCATTCTGCAGCACCACTACAAACACCGACGACTCGATAACCTCTAGCGAGCGCTTATTAACGCCGCTAGAGAAAAATTGTTCGCGATTTTCAGCCCATTCGATACGTCCAGCAGCAGTGAGTGCAGCCAAGTTTTCTTCCGCTTTACTAGGAGCTCCCATAGCCAACGCCGTCGTCTCAATCCACTCGAACTGACGCTGGATCTCGAATTTCGTAAGTAATTTACCATATTGGCCTTTTTCAAACAGTGGCATCTTGAACACGCGACCGTGGCAGAACACGGCAATATGCTTCGATTTGTGCTGATACAACTTGAGTGAGTCCGTCTCCCGGCCAGGAATGCGAGTACAGGAGAAGATCCGTTGGTATTGACTCATACAGAGCGGTACAATGCCTCGAATGAGTTGCGGTGGCAGGTGTTCTCGGTCCAGATCCTGTTTGAAGAGAAGGAATTCATGCACGAGAGCGGCAGCCAACGCGACAGGCTTTTTAGTGAGACTGAAGTCGAGATTGGCTCCAGGAAGGGCGTAGTAATTGCTGTTGATCATGAGCGACGAGCGGCCTTTAAGGTACACGTACTTCTCCCACCAGTCTGTGACGTAGTTGGACGACCACCAGCTCTTAAGGTACAGATAGAACTGGAGCTTGGGACCTTCCTTGTGTACGAACTCGTGGGCCATGCGCTCCACTTCCTCGTACTCTTTAGAGGTCAGTAAAGGGTGCACCGACTGGAGATAGCGCTGTATTGTGTCCTTCAGTGGTGGCAAAGGTAGTCTCGGTAGTGCGTCTTGGAAAGAGTAGGTTAAAGGATGACGACCACCGAAAATCTTCAACAGCGCGGCCCAGGCCATCACCACGCGGCTCTTCTGCCTCGGAGCGAGGTATAACCAGCCTCTGTAGCTCAATAGTAGACGTAGGAATAGTCTCTGGACTGCCATGAGCACCAAGAGGCCCAGGAATGCTGCCCATGCAGCCAGATACGCCACGTAGATCGAGTTTGGCAACCTGTGCCAGTATGGCATGAGGAAGTTGCCAACATGCCACACGACCACCGAAATGGGTCCACTGCGCCACCATGATTCGGTAGGGGACGACACAACAATCACCGAAATCGCTACCACTGTCAAGATAGCTACAAACGGCGGCGCGGGGTACACGCCGCGTCGGACGGCTCGCTGGAGGTGGAAAAGTTCGCGGACGACGCTGCGTCGGATCTCGTGGGGCGGAGGGATAGTGAACGAGATGCGGATGCCTTCGTCCGAGTACAGCAGCTCCACGCCGCGCTTGTGCTCCTCGAAGACGCCGATGGCCTGATGCGCTTCTGCCATGGCTTCCTCTCGCTCGTGTTCGGGTGTGCTCGAGGCCGCAAATTGGGAAGTGACGATTGAAATAAAAGGCAACAGGTTGCGGAGTGATGGTCAGAATAGTTTTTCTGGTGGCGGTTGGTAGGAAAACAACGTGGCCGACCAATTGAAAAGTGGTGCTGAGTACTGAAGTGGTGGTGTTTTTCACGGCGTGTTGGCTTGGTTGTCGGCAAATGTGGCCAACCGGCATGCAACGTTTGCCAAGTTGCACTTGCAACTTCTTGTAAAGTCTTTTTGACCAATAGGAGAATGTTGGAGAACTCGAAGCAGCCAATGGCAGACGCTCTCACCAAACTTCAGATTCTCACGACGGTTCGGAAGTGGGCGTTGAAGTGAAGGGAAGTGCGAAAATGACGCTGTCGACGAAAACTCGCGGTTAGAGACCTGTCTGCTGGATGAGATGGCAAGTTGGCAAAACTTTGGCCATGTTGTGTCGCAAAACCTAGTGTGTTGTGCTTGCATATAGCTGCTGATTACTTCATGGTCGCCAGAACATCGCCTGCTAGCAATGTGCCTCGCTTGGGCTGGATCAAAGTCGGTGCTATTGAGTGCCTGTTCCTGTGACGTTGCAGTCTGAGCGGTAGGATTGCTGAAGTGTAAAACGGATATTTCGATGGTCGTTGGTAAGCTTCCGTGGCTGACAAGTCGCTGTTGTTGTTTTTTGTGCAAAACGTTTGAACGTGAACTAAGTTATTTCGAGTATTCAGAAGTTATTCGGGCTGTTCGAGAGAAATAAAACTCACTCGTAGAAATTAGAAACCTAAGATACCTTCTGAACTCACTAACTGTATTCGTCAGCAAGACTTCTCTTTGCTCTTATTCCTTCGCAATTTCAATGATGATCTTGCCTTGGGCGCGACCAGACATTTGGTGCTTGATAGCATCCAGCAACTTGTCGAACGGGTAGACCGAGTCAATGGTAGTTTTAAGTTTACCGGCCTCGATCAGCTTGCGGAGACCTTCCAAGTCCTCAGCAATCGGATGACAGTAATACTGAACCAACTTCGCGCCAATCGGCGAGTCCGCTTGGTTTTGAACCATGCCGATGGTCAAGAACTGGCCGCTGTTCTTCTTCAGGATCTTCTGGGCGTCAGTGGACCACGTCTCGGATTCGACGGCGCAGTCGTAAATAATGTCCACGGAGTGCTCAGCGAGAGCGTCGACCCACTTCTCTGAGGTGTAGTCGATCACCTGGTCAGCTCCCAGAGATTTAACCAGCTCCTTGTTACGAGGACTCGCTGTAGTGATGACTTCAGCCCCGAAAGCTTTGGCAATCTGGATACCAGACTGTCCGACGGCACTACCACCGCCCAGAATGAGGACACGCTGTCCTGCCTGCACCTTTGCACGGTTAACCAGTCCCTGGTAGCTAGCAAGGCCAGCAATCGACACGCCTGCTGCTTCATTCACCGTGATGTTGCTCGGTTTGTGGACGATGTGGTCCGCCTCGAGCGTAATGTACTCTGCGAAGCTTCCCATGCACTGCATATCCGCCGAGCCGAAGACAGCGTCACCGACCTTAAAGCCACGCACGTTGCCACTGCCGACCTCAACGATGATGCCCGACAAGTCCATGCCCATACCCAGAGGCTTCTCAGGTGTGGGTCCAACCGCAATGGCGAGAGATCCGAAGTAGTGTAGCTTGTAGTCGAGCGGATTCACAGCAGCACTCAGCACCTTAATGCGAACATGGTTGGGCTCCAGAGGCTTCTGCTGGACTGCCGAGTTCAGCTTGGTCTCAGTGAGTGCGTCACTGTAGTTAGCGAACTGGTAGGCCTTGAACGTCGCGGGGATGCTGGACATCGTTGCTTCAAAAGAGTGTTTGTTGACTTGTAGTCGAGATGGAAGATTGTAAAGTGAGTGAGCGGGGGAGAAGTGATCATGTTGGTGCTCTGTTGAAGGAATATGCTGCTCAATTTGTGCTACTTGAAGGGCATGCACTCTGCTACGAGAATGAAGGCAGAGCGAGTGAACAGTGCATATACAACCAAGGATGCACATCCAAACTCCTGATCCTGGCACAATCTGCAACCTGAAGATAACGGAATTGCTGATTGCAGCGAACAATAACGGGCTTCATGTATGGTAGGTTTTTGACACGTGTTGATATTCGTCTCAAATACAAGAGATTGTTTTTGCCAAAATAGTTAGCATCTGCATGTATTCAATTGGCAGCATGCCTCACAACAACCCAGCTTGTCGAAATGTTTGGTAATCGAGTTTTTCGGATTACGGAATGTACAATACCAGTACCAATATCCAGTGTGAGCCGCTCAAACCAAAGCAAAACATCGAATGGGGCGGTGAGAGAACATATTAGGAATACGTACCAAAGACGTTCTTCTCATTCCGCGACTGCATAATGATGTTCGAAGCTTAATGAACGTGGTGACAAGAGTTTGAAGGAAACGACAGTTTGAAATTTATTCAGTCGATTCAATTAGATTTTGAGCTGTATTTCCTTGTTGGTTAAACTGGTAAATGGAAAAATAAATGCAACGCGCAAATCACATCAGTCCGCCGCCATGATCGAATACAGCATTCGCTCTGTTGGCCCAACCTTTGCTCACCCCCAAACCAATCTTCCGCTTGTAATATGACGTCCGTTTACAGCGCAAGTGTGCTCGATCATGAGAGTTACATGGAGATTTTACGGAACATTGGCACGGGTCATTCCACGCAAATTCTCCTTACTCTTCTCCGGTTGTGCTTCACGTTCAGGTTCAACATTTCCACCGACCAGGGACATCCACTCACCTGCTCCACCCTGAGGTGGACTCGACTCCGTTCTCACCTTCTCGCCGTATTTGGTCGACTCACCACCTGTGTACGCATTGTACGCACTGGTGTCCGCACCCGCGTAGGTGTTGATATTCTCACCATACTTGGTCGTCTCGGCACCCATGTACGCGTTGTATGCACCGGTTTCCGCACCCGTGTAGGTGTTGTATGCACGCATCGGCTGTTCACCTTGTGGAGCCATCTCGGTTATCGGAGACCCGTACGCCGCTCCTTCCGGACTCGGCTCCGTTCTCATATTCTCGCCGTATTTGGTCGACTCACCCTCACCACCCGTGTACGCATTGTACGCACCTGTGTCTTTACCCGTGTAGGTATTGTAGGCATGCATCGCCTGTTCGCCTTCGGGAGCCATCTCGGCCATTGGCTCCCGCGCCACTCCTGCTGGACTCGACTCATACTTGTCTTTGTTGTTGTCCGACTGGAACTCACGATCCTGTTGCTTCGGGGGTTCCATAGGGAATTCGGGGTTCCATGCCGTAGAGCCAACACCTTCGGGTTTACTAGCAGACGAGTCCTCCGTATTTTTTGCCGCACGTGGTGGATTCGTCGGCACCGTCGGATTCCACTCAGGCTCATTTTCCGGCGAAGTAGCTTTCGACGGCACAGGCGGATCGGTTGGGTAGTTGGGGCCCCAGGTCTTGTCGTCAGCACTCGACGGTATCGGCGGCTCCGTCGGGAAGTTCGGTCTCCATGGCTTCTCCTCACCCGGTTGACTACCAGTGATACCTTCTTGAATCTTTGATTCCTTGTAGTCGGTAACCGGACGGGGTGGCGCGACCGGTTTATCAGGATTCCAGTGGGCCTCACTACTTGACTGGGAGCCGCGTGAAGCAGAAGATCCTTCACTAGCCGCAGACTCACCACCAGCATTTGCTTCAGCTTCTGATGATTCTTCCTGACTCGGTGCAATTTCCTTCGCCTGGTACTTGTCGGGGATACGGTCGTCGTTTATCGGACAGTACTCGGTCGTCAACTTCTTGTACTTCTCGTCAAAGTTCTGCTCCGTCATCACCTTGTCATCATGCTGTTTAAAACACAAACGGTAAACAACTACGCGCTTGAATACTTCAAATACCCTGCATTACCTGTTGCGCGATGCGAGCGACACAATTCGAGTGTTTATCGAAGTCTTCTCTCAGTAGATCGGTGATGCGATCCTTCTCCGTTTCGTTGAGCCCTGATTCGCCCACACGTTGAAGTGCCGCATCGCGGTTGATTGCGAGACGGTCGAGGTATTCCCCAAGTGTGACTTGGCCATCTCCGTCTTCATCGTAGACAGAAAAGCTAGGCACGGTCACTGCATTCGACGCGGCGCCTGCCGGGTCACTCGCCATTGCTTGTGACGCAGCCGTCTTGACCTGATTAGAGGTCGTCGACTGCAAGAAGACACACACGGTCCCGACAGCGAGCACCGTCACGGCGGATATTGTCAACACAGCGAGACGCTTCTTCTGGGCACGTTTTTGCTGCAGTCGTTGTTGACGCTTTGGTGCTTCGACCTTGCGTCCAATGAAGGCGGTCTCTTCATCCGGCAGTCGGATGGGGGTGCCGGGCTCCCCTTCCATCATGGTTTCCGACAAACCTGCGTTCCTTCCGGTCTGCAAAGAAGATAATGGCTAGCATTCCCCATTGTCGCGAGCTTTCGAGCTAGTTTGTTGCCGAGCAGTCGGGAATCAACGGTTCATATTCGCCTTGGAGATGATCGAGGAGGCGCCGGAATCCGAGACTTGCCACACTAAAGATTTCGCGTCCCTCTATGGTGTTGATGTGGGGCGCAGGGACAGTCAGAAGTCTGAGGGGGGTAGATTTGAACTTAAATCAGTTGGCTGGGAAATACTTGTACATGTAACTTCAACCACAACATGAACTGCGTTGCGTTTCAATCGGACTTGCTTCCGCGTTAGCAATCCAAACCCCGTAGTGGTACAGTATTCAACATTCTTCACGTTCATTTTCACGCCCGTGAAAATGCGCTGCAAATGTTGTCACAGGTATGTGCAGCCCGCGGTGACAAGAATCTCGATAGATTCTGCAAGAAACCACTTGTGTCAGCATGACAAGTTGTCATTGACAACACGAGCAACGGAAGAAGACCCGCTTTATAGTACTGGTAAGCTGACAAACTTTTCCCGGCACGCACATCCTGGGCGCACCAGACCAGGTCTATCCTTTGCGGACTGCCCGACTCATGCTGAGGTGGTACAGTAGTCCCTGAAAAGCAGAGATGGCTCAGAGGTATGCTTCTCGTTTCGTGTTGAGAAGAATTCGGTGAAGATGAAGACTTCAACTACGGTAGTATTAATACAAGTAGTACTATTAACTCATGCTACTGCTAGATTCACGACTTTTGAGTATCGGAAAGAAAAAAATAGCAGTCGTGATCAAGTTGGATGAAAACTGGCCTGAGCCTTACTATAATTAAAAAATGGCGATACTACTGCTATTTCTATGCTGTAACTTAGCTCTGCACCGTCATCGACGACTGCTGTGTGTTGCGCAGAGCCTGCAGCAGACTGGGGAGTCGAGGAGAGCACGTCAGAGACACTGGGCTCACAGGAGACACATTTTTGGGCATAGCAGGCATCGGCAGCTCCATCTGACGAGGAATAGCCTCGTGCAGAGGGCGGGTTGACACAGGAGACACAGGCGTCGTGTTCTCCCAGTTGAGGTGGGCCACGCAGAAGCGCTTGGACTTGCGACTGCGCATGCAGCCCTTGACCTCACAACGCTGGCCACCACCGTGCGCCCAGCAGAAGTCGCTGCGGCTCTGGGCGCCCTTGGTGCACCCAGCGTGTTGGCAGCGGCGACCGCCGCCGTGACCGCGGCACAGGCCCCGGCTCACCGAGATCTTGTCGCATCCCAAGACCTGGCAGCGCTTGCCGCTGCTGCTGTTAGCACCGCGGCGACGGCGCGTACGGGTGACGCGGGGCTCAGTGCGGTGCAGATACTCGTCAGTGTGGTTGTAGACGCGGACGCCGCCATTGCTGGAGCTGTCCGAGTGGTACAGCGGCGAGTTCGGCAGACTAGAGACCGAGGACGTCTCGTAGCGAGAATTGGCGTGGATGTACTGAGACATCGACGAGATAGGAGCCTGTGGCTGAGACTGCTGGTAGGACATCGAGGAAAGAGCACGCACAGCGTCGAAGCGCGCAGTAGACTCCTCGTTCTGGGGCTGACGAGCGTACAGGAGCGGCTGCAGCTGCTGTGGCTGTGGCGCCGGGATGAGGCGCTCCAGGTGCTTCACCAGGTCGTGGCCGCGCGGTAACACGATGGAGGAGGAGCGGTCGTTGCCAAGACCGATGGAGATGGAGATCGTCTCGGACTCCGGGGCCTTCACAGGCGTCTGGGTGTAAACCGGAGCGGTTCCGTGCATCATCATCATTCTTAGACGCTCTGTATGAGTTGCTGAGTCTTGAGCTTGGGAACGCGGATTGCAGAATGACTGGAAAACAGGGTGAATGCGGTCGGGACGGAGGGGATGGTCTTGGCGGGCGATCTGGAGATAGAATGAACAAGTCATTTGTAGGGGTTTCACCCCTCCATGTGAGGCGGGAGCCAGCAGCGACAATGCTGTTGAGACGAGGGCGCGCGGGAAAGGGTTGCAACCCTAATCTCGGTTAATCAAAAAGGCAACACAAGGCTTTTTGGCAAGGAAATTCACGAGTGCAAGCGTGACAGCACGGTGCTTTCCGCTCTCGATGAACGTGTGTGCGCGAGGTTGGCACGGGTTTGGAAGGGAGTACTGGGCACAGCAACGGCGAAGTTTCAGCTTCTATCGACGCCTGGAAAAATCATTTTAATCCTTCAGCCACGACTAATCCTGAGCCGTTTCGCAGAGAAGGGGCCCGCAACAGCATTTTTACGGATTCTTTCAGCCCAGTTTTGGACCGAGCAGCATCGCAGACGGCAAGTTTGGCTCTTTTTCAGTCGACAGTTGCAGGTGATTCGTGCAGTTCACACCTTTCACTGCTGGCTAAATTTGGTGAAGAGAACACCGTGAATCTTGTCTTCCTAAGAAAGCAACCCAGCGAACGGCCAATGCAAAGCACCTGCCCTGAAGTGAAGGCAACCTACAATAGCTCTATGGCCACGTGGTGAACCTACGACGCACGATACAAACACCAAGTACACAACTTGCAGGCGTCATCGTAGAAGATTGGTTAGGGTTACAGTCGAATTGTAACGTCTGGGATGCGCCAGATTAATTTCTGCGCACTGGCTCAGCTGATTAATTGAGAGCGAATCCAGCCAATCACAGCTCGACTCTGACAAATGGCTTTTGGGGTCTCGAATAACTCCATAGCGGCGACAAAAACCACCGACACTAGCCGCTGTATATTTCCACTAATGCTATTGGTGTATTTGTATCGCGGCACCCGTTACCGACGCACTGCGGGTCCAGCGTTCCTTTTAATCGGTCGTGCCGTGAGAAGGGGCAAAAGAGACGCATTTCATCTAGCCAATCAGAGCGCACCAATTGGCGGTATTTCACCATTTGAAGCTCATTTTAATCTTTATTATCCAGCGATTTGGCGTGCCATCATTTTGCTCACCTCGGATTTGAGGTTCAATTCTTCACAATAACCGCAATAATGTAGCGATTGGATACGCTTTGAGCGCAGCTGCAAGGAAGTTCCTGCTTGGAGTAAACGCCGTTAGACTCTCATATATTTGCATGTAGCTGAAATGTCGTTTGATGTTGCAGTTTCAGCCTTGTCGTACATGTACTTTCAGCACAGAGGATCCCTACGATTTACTGTATCGCACCCAAAAATCCTCGGCGTTTTTGCTATTTTCACGGCATGCTATTGTCACTTTTGCAGCGCAGCTGCCGCTTGGGTCGCGCTGGAATAATCACAACACCATTCGTAGGGATGGTTTTGGACTCGTTCAGAACGGTCTAAAATACTTTTGTAAAATGTTCAAAATTCGTCCAAAATTCGAAAGTCTTCCAAACTAAGTAATAACATATGCCTAAAAGGAGGTAAGGACTTTTGCACACTTTTGAACATTTGGAAATAAGTTTCGTGCTAGGGAGTTGACGTTGCGCCGCTACCGGTCCATCCTGTGCTTGGAGAACTGACGTGCCCCGCTACCAGACCACGGCCGTGCTTGGAGATCTAAGGAGCTGACGTTGCGCCGTCTGACGGTCCGTTGCTGTGCTTGGAAAACCAAGGATCTGGCCGAAACGCTTTCGAGTACTTATTGCTCCAGCTGTTCCTGTCTTTGGTAGTGTCCGAGTCTATGACGCACATGATCATCATCACCGTGACGTACTACATCAGCAGTGTCGTGGTGCTCGGCGTGTTCATGCTGTGCGAGTGATTGGATAGTATCCACAACTCTTCATTTTACTCGCAACTTTTGGGCTGGATCAGAGATGATGGCGGAGCTGCAATTCCTCGTGCACTTCAACCGCACTATATGCGCCTCCTTCCCCCTCCAACGCGGACACTTTCTCGCTTACCACCTCCTTCATCAGGAGCGCGAAGGCGTACTCTCTTCGCTGCTCGATTTGTACGTAAATGGCCGCAAAATCGACGCTCCAGCCATGTGCCGAGCTACCCAGCAATTATCCGCGCCCGACTGCGCGGCGAATTGCGCGGAGGCAAAGAGCTTTCGGTGCGATGTTGCGTAGCATGGGAAAAGCTTCTGGAGCCAAAGCTACAAAGGCCTTCGGTGCCTGTCGAGATCTTCACGGTCGTCGACTGCGTCATGTGAACCAGGAGGTGGCGCTACACAAGTGGCAGCAGGACGCCGAGGCTCGAGCCAAGAGGGAGAAGGATGGGGTCGAAGCGCGAGAGATTCTCGATGAATAGACTCCCAGCGGCATCCCTGGCTGGAATCTAGCCACTCCTTTATGGGCTGAAGGGGTGAAGAAGCCGCACATGAAGAGGAAACGCAACACAATGTTGTGCAGGAAGTGGCTGAAAGCTAGAGAAGGAGGGCGCATGCCACTGTCAGGATCTCCGAGATGGTGAGGATGTCCACGAGGAAGAGACTGCAACTTCGCTCATGGAGATGAAGAGCTTAGGGGTGAAGCTTTTTTAAACTGAGTTTAAACGATTCAAGAAGAAAGAAGCGCAGAAAGCTAAGCGGCAGGACCTGCAGGGCTACGTCGACTTTAAACAGGAAATGCCTGATGACTTTCTGGATGCTATCAAGAACGGACTGCGGAATCAAAAAAAATAAAACCTAAAAGTGAAGTGCACGACAATGAACGGTGTTACCGTCCGAAGTGATGACGCGCATCAGTGTGCGCTTGGTTTATCGCCCTGTACCGGTAGTGGAAAAGCTCATTTGAGGAAATGATGAAGAGAATTCTGTTGGAGCTACGTCCACGCACAGACTGTTGAGTTGCGAGGTGAAGGCAATTTTGACACAGCAGCGGTGCAACACTGCGTCTTGTGGCAGCTGGTGTCGGATTGCTGGCAGATTCGATTTTCAAGGCCAATTCGGAGA
>NW_008649095.1:82368-85456 GCF_000247585.1 Phytophthora nicotianae INRA-310 | reverse complement strand
ATGGACTTGCTACTGAAACTAACTTGTCATCATGTTTGTACAGATCAGTGCCCTTCACCACCTACCTCTGCTCCGTCGCAGCCTACTTCAACACCCTCCCCAACAACCGCAATTGCTGCTGCAGCAGCAGCGCTTTCTGAAGCAACAACAGTGCGAGTTGTCGCTCGACTCGACCTCCGACTGGGAGTACTGCTCGGCGTTCCACTTGTACTCATTGGAGACGTTCGTGCGCTGGTCAAGGGCAAGACGTCGGAGCGAGCACAGCCCAAGTAAATCATGGAGAACGTGAATGTCGCCGGTGACATACTTACGCTCCCTGTACATTGCCCTTCAGAGCTCGATATATACGATGGATATGAAAAGACTTGGCAACACCGCACAATCAAACGTTTATTCAATACTCTCAGGACACGATTGATGCCGGGCAAGATCCACATCGCCGCTCCGAATTGAACCATAGTTTATGTAGATGTATGCGAGCTTCTCGACCTTCTCAACGGAGAGTCTGTTCCTTCTCTTCGAGTGAATGTGTTCAAAAATGCTCCATGCACGTTCACTTGCTGCGGATGATGTGGGTACAGCGAATACAATCCTCGCAATCTGCTTCAGCAGAGGAAACTCTTTAGCACTCCTAGACTCCCAATAGTCCCGAGGGCTTGATTCCGAATACCGTTCACGCATCGCACTGCCTCCACGCCGCTTCATGCTTTTAAAGGCAAGAATTTCAGCAGTCAGCTTCGGAACACCAGCATTCGGAGTTAGAATATCGCAACGTTGGGCAAGTTTGCAAGCTTGGTCCTCCACTTCTTCGTCATCATTGCCCACAAAGTCGTCGAGATCCATTGATGGATCCAGCATGAACGCAATTCCCATTGCATTTGTGTGAACGTAGCTCCAGCGTTTCTTTATCTTGCTCCGAAAGTATGTTTGTAGATCGTCAAGAGGCAGAACACCAATATTCGTGTACTCTCGGTCCTCTCGTCCGTGTTCACCGTGTACTGCGTCGAGATTGGAGGTTACCGAAGAACATGCAGCGTCGCTGAGAAGCTCAATACCGTCTTGGGTTTCGTGGCCAACTTGAAGCGAAGCTTCTGTTGAATTCGCCAAAGTCGCTGTGCCTTCTTCTTTCTCTTCTTCGTCTTCAGGTGAAGTAACTCCGTAAACGGAGTGGTACCTTAACCATCGAAACCATCTATAAACCCCAGATACAAACACAGAGTCCGACTCGAGGTGTTTGAGTGCAGTTATCAATGGGTCCACAAGTCGAACGACAGTCCTTAGCCCACTCCAGAATTCAATATCACGAACCAGGCTTACTATGTAAGCCAGTTTTTTTCGACTTGGAGATGTTCCTCGGTAACGATCGCGGAATTGCTCGTATTCAGGACTTAGAAACAACTTTTCAAGAATGTCTTGGCTGTTGAGCACGCTGCGAAGACATGCAAATACCGAGTACCACCGTGTCGGTACTGGTAGCACCAAATTCCGCACGTTCAACCCATTGTTGCGAATTTCTCGTTGATGTCGCTTGAATTCGTCAAGTAGGGCCAAGTGGTCTCGGACAAAACGCGTAATATCCACAGCTCGCTTTTGAATAGCAGTAACTATAGGAAAACGGCACACGTCTTGAATGAGAAGATTAAGCACGTGAGCAGAGCAGCCGCCAGTCGCCACGTTAGGTCTGCGGTTTTGAATATGACTCGATGCACTTCTTACGTTTTTGGCGTTGTCTGTTACCACTGAAATCACGCGCGCGGACGTTGTACTTTCAATCTCTGCGAGTACTTTTTCGGTTTCTCCGGCAAGATAGACTGCGGTATGTTGTTCAGATTGCGTTGGCCACGAAGACCAGAACAACGAAGGCATACCCGGTGCGACTACCATGAAGTTGATGATACTTGCACCAGTAATGTCACTCCAGCCATCCGTCACCAACGAGACATAATCTTGCTTATTAATCAATTCCAACACGTTTAGGTGAACTTCCTTGCGCACACGATCTAGTAGACCGCCACTTAGTTTGTGTCTTGATGGCACTTTCATCATCGGAGCCAAGAGAGCCATAAACTCCCGAAAAATCCGTGCTTCAACAAGCACAAATGGCAAGGCACAAACGAAAAATAACCTCGCCAATGCCATTTCAAAGGCATCTTGAGTGAGGTCGCTGGGGGGAGGTGGCTGTGGAGCGTCTGAGGTAGCAGGAAAGTCCGTGGCAACGGGCTTTGGTCGCAACGCGATCTGCACGTCTCTGGGCACGCTCGGGCACTGCTTGGCGTTTACCAAATGCTTTAGCAAGTTGCCACCGGGTTTTCCATTCTTCTTGAGCGTACCGCAGTACTTACAACGGCCATGCTTCTTTCCATTCTCCCGTTCGATGTAGTAGTGCTGCCAGATGTCATCACGTGGGCGCCCCGTTCTCACTGGTGAAACTCGAGATGGGCGAAGAGGAGCAGGAGAGCGTGGAGGCCGCGACGGAGTCGTTGCTCGAGGCTGCGGAGAGAAGGTCACCGCTCGAATCACTGGAGGTGAGTCTAAACGTTGGCTAGACGGACTGCAGTACGAGATACCATCCCGGTAAGGGCTGTAACGTGGTGATCGTCTCAAAGCAGAATCAGGCGGCGAACGAAATTGACTTGTCCCTGAGCGTGTCGACCGAGCCGCAGATGGTGGCGATGCAGCCGGGACAGGCTGTAGGCCTCCGTTTGGAGATTGATCTGGAGTCATAGACTCCTTGACACGCTGATGGAGGGCGGTTTGCGTTTTGAGGCCTTGGTCAGCCCCCCACCGTTGGGGGATCTATCGAAGATCGCTGGCACTGGCTTTTTGCACACTTTTGGACACTTTTGGACACTTCAAAACAGTTTAAAACGTTTTGAGTAAATTTGGATATTCTTTACTCTTCCAATCCAAAACCATCCCTAGCCTCATTCCGCATTTTGCGGTCTGAGGCACAAGGGGGAAGAGTTTTGCGGTGGAGAACAAGCGTGATGATTAAGAAAAGCAGTGTCCCTCTGCACTGGCCCAAGGAGGTCTACGACTACGGGCAGAAAACGATCACGGATGCAGCGGTGGGTGGCATCGATCTCCG
>NW_008649095.1:72458-73501 GCF_000247585.1 Phytophthora nicotianae INRA-310 | reverse complement strand
TATAATACTATTGTACCGGTGTGCACTTTACGAGTCTTTTAAGATAGGTGGACAAGTATTATGTTTAGTTGGACGTGTGCCGTCGTTCAATGGACTTGTAGCGATACCTGAGTGCCTTCTGAGCTAGCAAAGCGTTGCTCTTAGAGCTAGTCGGATCTGTTGCGAGCGCCATGAGATGCTCCAGTCTGCTCTGGTATCGGTTGTATTTGTCTTTAAATTTCACGCCTTGAGCAGTGACGACCACACTGGTAGACTGGGGGCGCTTGGCAAGAGTAGAATGCAGCTCGTTATCGCTCCGAGTTGGTCGATCATTGGGTTCTTTCTTCACTTGGTTCCCCAACAGTTGAAGGTTGTGGCCTTCAGATAGTGAGCGTCGTCGTGGAAATCGACCGGATGTCGGAACTGACGGACCGCTTTGGTTCATTGTGGCAGTGCTGTGAAGAGCTCGTGGTTAATGTTATAGTGACTCACTGGAGTAGACATAACATTATTGCTGAGTCGGAACGTCCTTGAGTCCTTTAGCGGCGTGGTTGAAGACGACTGGGTAGTTGGGTCGCGAAACTGTCTGGGGAGACTTCTTAACCAGTCAAGATCAGTGGTATACACAACTTTTCCAGTGTACAGGGTCGCCATTACAGCTTTCGGCATTTGATTGCGTGCGTCCAAGTTGCGTAAGCCCGGAAAACGGGCACAGACCAACGGTTAGACTCAAGTCGGAAACGCAACTCGTGATCTCGTTTGTGTCGAGTTGGGAACGCAAGAGGGCTAAAGTTGAACTCTTATATTGGCCAGGGTTGTGCGATGGATGAGCAACGTTGCTGAGCAACCTCGATAGATGCCGTATGGGAGCAACGGAACGAAGCCTTGTGCAAGGTTAGAAAGTCACGTCATCTCGGTGCCTTCTGGCCTTATCGCTGAATTTACTCGGTATCTCCCATGCCATCACCGTTTGCGTGATGGCATCGGTACTCGTCTTGGTTTTGCCATGGCATTGATATATAGAACAGTAGAATACGGTGTTGATTTGGAGTAGGATCAACCCC
>NW_008649095.1:67096-68997 GCF_000247585.1 Phytophthora nicotianae INRA-310 | reverse complement strand
AGTTCTCGCGGTTCGTTTTCAGTATACGGAGACGCCATCTCAACGCCTCCGTGCTCATGCGAATGCGCTCTAACGTTTTCATCGCTTGCGTAAAAATTGCCTGTGTAGATTTGAATAACGGGCCCAGACCAACGGTTTCTTGAGACGTACTTGGTTGAGCTCTATCGCCGTCAATGTGATAAGTATCAGATTCATAGTCTAAAAATAATCCAATGCCATCTCCATGGGGTCGTCAGGTCACCAAATGTCTCGAAGCAGACGAAAGTGCTACGAGTCTAGAAATAACTAACGTCTAACAAAGATTTATTGAACTGTATTCTGAGAAGGATATACTACGAAACAGGGCTGTCTTTCAACATGACGTCAGTAATGAACAAACAAGGCGAGAAGCTGTATTTGCTGCAGGAGTTTACAAAGTAGAAACGATCTCAATCGCATGAAAAAGAACCCTCAGACTAGAATCGTAGGTTTATGCATGGAAATATAAGTCAGAACGCCTCCGGCGGAAATCTATGGATGGGTTATGGAGAGCTTTCAGGGCACGATAACCAGTGGTGTATTTACTAGCGGGTAGGTTTTATATTAGCAGCAACAGTCCTTACACTGGAAACCTGTAGTGGCTGGATGTACAAGTGCATCAGCTCGAGAACCACAGATTGATTGGGTCGTGTACACTATACAGCATGCGATGAAAGAACTACAAAAAAAAACATCTCGAAAAACCATCTTACGAATAGTAACCCTCGATTCTAGATTGCAGAAATGACTGAGCCAAAAGACCCACACGAGCAAAATGAACGACTTCATGAATCCTTACAGCAACTGCTCCACAACGCATTTGCGACTTTATGGCGAAGCCCGAACATCGCGGCTAAATGCTGCCAAGTTTTTATCTTCATGCAACGATAACAAGATCTTTGATTTGAATTGTCAGATACCCACCGTCGAATGGAACTTCATTACAAAGACGGAGCCTCTGAGTCCAATGGATGCTACATATTTCCACAAGAAGACACCGTCTCGCGTCATCGTGCATTAAAGCTTCTTTCGAAAAGAATAGTTAAACCAAAATACAAGGCCATCTTTCACCAATCAACTATTCTGAAAAGGCGCGAGGTTTTTTTTGTAAAAATTACAAAGAAAAGCTCGAACCTGAAACTTGAAGCCAGGCGAACTATTTGGTGAGGGCGCTGGAGTTTATTGAGCTTCTTGCGCTCTCAAGAAGACTTCAAAGGAGTCTATTTGACAATTGAACCGGTGAAACTCTCTCTCTCTCTCTCTCTTTTTTTTTTTTTTTTAAAGAGATTGCAATAATCCACTTAAAGAAACTATTTAATTTTTATGCAAAGGGTAATCTGCATATTTGTTGCTATACAATTTTTTTTAGAGTATCATGTACTACTGGGCGAAACCCAACCAGGTTTGGTAGTAGAATAGGAAATATACATACTGCTGAATAATATCACAAAATACAATTCTTAAGTTGTCGAAAATACTCAAGATGCAGCGAACTTCTGTTTAGACATAGTAAAGTTCTGAAAGCAACAATTTAAGAAATTGTAAGTGGCAACAATTCTTTTGCGTAGGATTTACGTTATTCAGCCCCAGTGAGCGAAACACTTCAAAAATATTTTTATTGCAATTTTTAACCAAAAGCGCACATGTAAAAAGAGTTAAATGTAATTAGTCGACTTGTATTCTCGTTTTGTTAATATTGTATTTCTGCCCTCCCGGTTTAGTACTATTTCTTTTTGAAACATGATTTCACGCTTTAATAATAATAATAATAATGCTTTCAAACTAAATGATAACTTCGTAGTTGTACTTCGCGTAGTGGTCAAAGCTGCAGGTTTCGCTATGTGTGTGAGGGGTTGATCCTACTCCAAATCAACACCGTATTC
>NW_008649095.1:50501-66018 GCF_000247585.1 Phytophthora nicotianae INRA-310 | reverse complement strand
TCTCCTTCTTCATGGTTCTCTTTTTGGCCTTGTCCTTGCGAGCTTTATCCTTGGCCAACAGTTCCTTCTCGTATTTGACTTTCTTCTCGTGGTCCTTCTTCATCTTCTCCCGCATGGCGTTCTGCGCCTGCTGCACTCTCTGTTTGTTGGAATTAGCAGGTCCCACGTCCTCCGTAACCTTCTCCTTGTCCTTAATCTTTACCACGTTGCCTTCCTCGTCAAACTCTGACATGACTGTGAAGCCATAATTGCTGATAAGTTGCTCACGGGCTGCAATCTCCTCGCGTGTCATGTTCTTTAGGCGATTGGCGGCCTTTTGTCTCTCGCGCTCGGCCGCTTCCTCGGCCTCCTGACGCTGTTTCTCTCGGATCTGCAAGTCTTTCATCTGCTTCTCAGCCAGTCTGAGCTCCGCTTCTTGTTGGGACTGCTGTTGTTCAGCCTGGAGCAGTTTCTCGACGTCCTGCGTCATTTTAGTCTCGTCCAGAGTCTGGTCCAGAACGTCTTGGGCCACAAGACCGTCCGCTGCTCCGGAGAAAACGGCGATCACGCTGGCCACGCGCTCCGAAACGTCCATGTCTTCATCTTGCAGCAGGCCGAGCGCGTACTCGACGTAGACCGAGGCGTCCAAGTTCAGACGCGACACCTTGTCGCGCACCCAGGCTTCCATCGCCACTGAATGTGTCTATTGTGGAAACCGTGATCAGTGATTGGTTGAAATAAATAGATATGGATACATGTGTGTATGGAACACACAGTTGTGTACAAAACCTAATAGTAGTTGTGGATATCGTAAAGAAGAACGTTTTCTAGTGTCGGAGGATAAGATGCCACATAGCATCCAGTTGCGTAGTCTGCATGGGACCGAACACGCCGCCTCTCAGCAACGCGCAACCCAGCATTACTTCTTGAGAGTCGCGTTAGTTCCGTCGTCGTGCTCAATCTCAAGCGTAAGCGGTCTCGAGCCCCCTTCGTGTACAACGAAAGCTTCGGGGTGAGTTTTGGCGCGATCAGGAGTCTAGCGCAACCGAGCACGACAGTATGATGCTCTCAGACTGTCCACTAGCCGCCTTCTCCGAAGAGAAAGCCAACGCTTGCGTTTTCGCCTGTGTGGGCGTCGTAAACATTGGGAGTTCGGTCTCCAAGAGCGACACGGCATATCTTCACCGTTCTCCTTGATAATAACTCTTTCTGAAGTCTTAACGTGCAGCTCGTTAGATGTGCGAGCTACTTTACGCCACTGCATTGGCTGGAATTCAAGACTACCACAGGTTCATGCTGTTCGCTGTGATTTTCTCTTCGTTAAATATATAGCTACAGGCTATTCCATCAATACGGTAAACTACATCAAGAATCCTCACTCCCCTAGCTCGTGAGACTTCATTAAACATGACAGCTGCTTCAACAAGCAACTCAAACGAGGAACATGCGAGATCTTGCATTCTCTAGCATCCTGGCGCAGACAGACTCGAGACTTCGCGCTCATGCCTTAACGCACCGGCGTTCGAGTACTTTGCGATATCGGAGCGCCTTCTTGGCGAGCAGCACGTTGCTCTGCGTGCTGGACGAGTTGGCCAATGCCACGAGTCTGTCGAGCTTGGAGTGGTACTTTTGGCACTTGGTGTCCTGGAAAACGATGCCCTGCGCCGTGCAGATGAAGCTCTCGGACTTGGAGCGATATTCCAGCGCTGCGAGGCTCTCTCCGCCCTGATGCACCGAGAGCACGAGCGGGTGGTGGTCGTCCACGGGCTCCTCGGGCGCTAGCATGAAGGCATGCGGCTTCTCGACGTGCTCGGCCTGCGTGGCCAGGTATGCGAACTTGCAGCTCTCCGAGAGCGAGCGGCGACGTGACTTGATCGAGTTCATGCTGAGTGTTGGCTGGCAAATGGCAGAATGCAGGCTTTTTGCCACGTCCGTCGTGACTCTAGTGGACGTGATCTATGCAGCTGCCTTGAAGAACTCGACGGAAAATTCTGGCGACTCATCCCGAACGAGAATTTTGTGAGACTTTTTCATTTGCATTTTGGCTTAGCTAGCGGAATTCTCTGGAAAGTGTCTATTGTTTCCAGTTTTAGGTTGCGGCGCGAGTTCACGGGCAATAAAATGGAATCGCGTTTTGTTGGCGAAGCTCGAGCAAACGTCAAGGCAGCCGCCAGCGAAAGCTCTCACGTCGTCTCAATGTCGTGACAATTATCCTGCTGGGGTCTGGATCACCGCCAACGACGTCTCAAGTGACGATTATCGCGGCTGGAAGTATTCACATTCTAGGATGAGGAATGTCGATCTAGCATTCTGGCGTGAGTCAACGGGTCGTGACCGTCACTCTGACAAAGAAAAAAGATTTTTTGCACTTCAACTTGCAACTCGTCTCTGATTGGCGAACAAATTCAAATTCGAAGGAAAAAATTGTTGCTTCGACTTTTTGCAAAAAAACTTCAACATGTTTCACCTCAATGAGAACAGTCTCACGTGAAGAATTGCCCCCCCCCCCCCCCCCTTACATAGGTGTATTAAACAATAATATGTACTAGTAATATGTACTAGTGTCAGCAGCGACCATGACAACTCCGGAAAATCTCACTCAAGGCACTTTGGCCAAGTAACATGACGAGGATGCCGCGTTCCTAATCCTTTTCCTAAAGGGGCAGAGAAGCTCAGTTCCGTTCGTTTAGTGCTGGCAATCGGTCGAGACAATGGGCACAACGGACTAACGTTACAAGGAAATTGGCGTCTATGATGGTGTCGATACAAGCTTTATCGAATGTCTAGTTTCTTAAGCAACGCGCAACCGACGAAGCAATTCACGCAGCATCCCGCGGACAGGTTTAATGTTAGCTCGCTGCTCATGCTGGATCAAACGAGGGGCATGTAGCGCTCGCACGTGAGCTCGGACAGGGTACGACGGCTTCTTCTGAGGATTCGAGACGTGATACACCCCTCGTTCTCCCGCCTCAAGTCTCCGTCTCAAACGCTTAGAGATATCCCGTCGAATGAGATTGAGACTGCGCTGAGCTGCGTGTTGCAAAGCGAAATCAGCGAATGCACTTGCGATGGCTGGAGGGGCCTGGAAACCGCTTGCTCTCATGACTTGGATGCTCGCTCCAAAGTCGCCACGATAGGTCTCAAAAGCCGATCGCACAGCTTCAGCGTTCGAGTGGAACTGGGTCAATCGAGTTCGGATCTTGGCTTCCGTATCATCGCTTCGCTGCTCCACACGACCAGCCACTTCGACTGGAGGAGGGTTGAACTCAACGTGGTACGTTCTCCCCGTCACAGGGTCTACCCGTCTTCCAGCAATACGTCGGATGACTTCGTTGTCCGGAACCTCCAGTTCTAATACACAATCGGGAGCTGCCCTACCTCCTTGGGCCTTTAGTAGAGCCTCCGCTTGTCTTGAGGTTCGTGGGAAGCCGTCAAGTAGCCAACCGCGAGTGACACAGTCGGATTCGGCTAATCGACCGAGTACCACGTCCACGATGAGGTCGTCGGGTACCAGCTCGCCCTGGTCCATAAACTGTTGAGCCTTGAGACCTAGTGGCGTCTTGGCTTGGATAGCTTGACGCAAGATGTTGCCCGTTGATAGGTGAACGACTCCGAGCAACTCAACGAGGAGTTCGCATTGAGTGCCTTTGCCTCCGGCCGGCGGACCGAGAATCACGAGGCGTGGAGGAGAAACTTTACCCGCTCGCAGCACTGGGATGTCGAATTGTGGCATCGCAGTACTGAATTGCCGCGTGGAAGATGAAAGCGTTGACGGTGCGAAGGAGCTGAACATTTTGAAGGAGTTTTCTTGCTTTGACCGGTAGTTGCTGCTTGATGGCGAGTAGAGAACTGAGGGATAAGCAGAGTTTAATAGCCAACAGATCGCTGAATAACCTCCAGAGTGGGATAGGAGATAAGAATACTAGCAAGTTTTTGACTAACTTCGTGTGCTGATGTCGAGGCAGTTTTCCAGTTGTAAATAGAATTTTATACCAATGGATTTCTGCACGTGCCACTGAAAAAAGAGTTCAGATAGCTGCGTCTAATTGAAGCCCTTGGCTAAAGCGGCTGAAGTCCTTTTGTATCGTTGCAACCACAACTCCGACTCATATATTAGCGTGACAAATTTACGAGGAATATACTTGATTGCTTAATTTCATAAATCGTTGAAACGGGTTTGTTTCTGCCAACCTTCATAGTCAAATTCAACGTCACCTCGAAGCAAAACAAGCGCATTGTCATCTGAGCGTGTAATCGCAACGTACACGAAGCGCCCGGACCAAACTAACACAGTGATCACGCGGCTAAGTAAGGTCGGTACGACGTAAAACGCTACTTGCTGACCGAGAAGGTCAATCGTTAAAAACACTCTATCCTGAAGAGCCCAGTGACCGAGTACCAAAACATCTAGAAGAAATGCCAAATGCACCGTCAAGAAGAGCCCAACGGCTGCAATAACAAACCAGTAAGATAAGCAGAGCCTTCGTTTCATGATTGGAGTAAGCGCGTCAATAGTCAACACTGTAAAAGTTAAGAACAAACTGGAGCCCACACCGCAAACAGGAACCCAATTCCAGTTGAACATATCAACAACGCACAAGCCAATTGCGACGATCTGTGTGTAGAGGAAAATAAAGTGGAAAGACGTCAAGATCTGTAGAAATAATTGACGCTGACAGCAGCAAGCATACACTCCACTAAACACAACACTTGTCACTAATGCAATGACAGCAACGAACTCGTTTTCAGTCAAAAACATCGAAAGCGTCGCAAAAGCACCACTTAAAGTTCCACACAGATAGAGAACTGCAATTTTCCAAGGTTCCATCCGCCTAAGAGAGCCGATACGAGTCCACATCGTATCACTGGGATCAAACCGACCCCCTTGAGCTGAAAGACGCAGTTGTAGAAGCGGTCCCTTGTTCAATTTCGTTGGTTTTGATGATGCTTTTGTCATGCTACGTACTGCTAAATCTTGACTTTGTATGATACTATTGCGAAGCGAGATTACCAGCGGACCTGACGGACTCAGTGCGATTTTACTTCTGTATCCTGGAGCTTTCATGGCTGTACCGGGTTTATGGCGTTTCATCAATTGATACCGTCGCCATAAGTTCCTTAGTGATAGCATTGTCATGGTTCCGATCACATTTACTAGCACATCTTTGGTGGAAAGTGTACGGCCGCAAGCAGTGATCAACGCGTAATGATGAATTTCATCCACGAGATCCAGCACGATTTGAACCATCAGCAGCACGTAGAATACCCACTCGAATAGAGCGACAGCAACCACAGCGTTAGAATTACGGAGATACGTTTCTTGAAGGAGCCAGCCAGTAAAGTCCGCCCAGCAAAAAATTACAAGAACCACTCGAAGGTCGTTCATAGTTGCACTCATGACAATCACCCAAATCGTATTTGCTGCCTGGAGGAACCAAAAGTCGAATGTGCGTAGGATAATTTTTATGTATTCGGTTCGAAGCTGAGCACTCGTCGTGATCAAACCGATCAAATGCAGAAATACCGAGATTGGAGCGAGGACTCTCCCCACATTAGCCGGTGCTGCAAATGCGGCAAAGCGTATCGCCAACCCAATACAAGTAATCGGTCCAATATAGGGCCTGATGGCGATGAGAAAGCGATTAAATTTCTTGACAGAACTTGGGCTTAGCACGGCTGTCTTGATCATGGGGACAGGGTCAAACGCAGGCAAATTATAATTCCACGCGACGATCTGGTAGCACACATCGTCAAGCGAAGTATTCTCTTTGTCATCAGTGGCATGAGCCACCCTCGGCATGGCAAAGGGCCACTCAGTTGTAAGGAAATAAAGATAGATAGCTCTAGTTCTGATGATAGCTGCTGTTTTAAACTTATTGATAGGTCATTCCGATAAGCACTCCCATCGAGCATTAGCTAGTTTCTTTCCCCGCATCATTCACATATAACAACGCTGTAGTCGATTTGGTTAATGATCTAATTACCAGGTTATCGTGTGTGGCCACTGTCTACCATCGCTCGGATCATCAGCCCCAATTCCGTCAAACAATTTAACGTAAATTCAAATCTTCGGTATGGTGAGGTTACGCCAAGATCATCGCTCGGTTGTTGGTTTCTACAAGCTTCCAATACTGCATGAGCTATCATACTGAGCGCGGTTCTAAATAGCAATTGTGGTTCGTATTTATTCAACTCGTTATTCCAAGAAACCCATCTGTGAAATATTTACTTATGATGATAATTTCGTTATGGGATGATTTCTTCTCTCATATTAGTGGCGATGTTGTCTGTGGAACTTGTTGACGATATACACTATTATAGGTTGTTCACTGCTCGAGGTCATTCGCTTTCAATGAAAGACAAACTGCCGAATGCTCCTGGAACTACATGTATGACCATGTTAAATGCCAAGTCAAACCCGGAAGCTCCGACTGGAATACAAATACAAGACAGAATTGGCAGCTTAAGGTACTACAATTGACAACGGCATTATCCGATACTTCGAAGTACATATGCCCCACCAAAACAGTCATACAAGCATTACTTGTCCCAAAATCTGATAGCGCTAGTAGAAAATTCGACTGAAGTTTCATGAAATTGAGACCAGAACGACGAACACACTCGATCTTGCAAGTCAAAGGGAACCAAAAATTTGACAAGGAGCATTATAGCATGAACCAGCCAAAAAATATATCCCGCTAACGACCATCCAGTATTGAACCGAAGTCGCTGCTTCATGATAGGGGTCAATGCATCCACTGTTAATATGGTGTAGGTTAAACCACACTGCAAATCACAACGCAAGAAGGGACCCACAAAAGTATTTTTTTCTCGTCACAAGGGCAACGCGATAGTTTTAACGTTTGAATTCGACTATGAAAGTTGAAAATAAAACGTGCTGTCGTGGTAAAATATGGTAGTACTTCCAGGCGGCATACTAACTTTAATAAATTACTTAACATTGCAAAATAAGTTCTCGAAATTGCTACTCGGGGATCGCGTCCACTATCGCTTTTGAGGCTTGTGCAGCTTTGGCAAACTTTGCCATTCTCCGGACTTCGCGAGCGATGTTTGCTTGCAATCTCCACGTTTGGTAGTCGAACTCGACATTGCCTCGCAGTATAATGAGTGTATTCTCGTGAGTTCGAGTGACCAAAATGTATAGCAAACGGCCGTACCACACGAAAATGGTAACTACTCGACTCCACAAAAATGTTACAACTCGGAATTGAGCCTGGCGACCGAGAAAATCAAGATTCCAAAAGACTCGATCACGGAGCTGCGAATATTCCCAGACTAAAATGTCGAGCGAAACCAGCAGTTGAATGATAATAAAAAGCACGATACAACATGTCGGCATCCAACTCTTTATGCGCAGTCGATGGCGCATCGTTGGAGTCAACGCGTCTATACTTAAGCTCCATTTTGCCCAGAGATAGCTGGATGCAACTCCACACGTAGAAGTCCATCGCCACCACAAAATGTCAGCAAGACACAAGTGTGCCGCCATCAACTGGAGAATTAGGAATAAAAAGTCGAATGACAAGACCACTCGCTTCAATAAAATTCTTTGGCAACAGAACAAGCTCACGGCGTAAAATATCGAAGTGGTAGCAAGACACAAGACCCCCATCACTTCGGTTTCTGTAGTTAGTGGAGCGAAAATCGAGGGAATGGTAAGAATGAACCCTGTAACTCCACACACCTGTAAAACCACCACTTGCCACTTGCGTAAAGGTTCAATAGAGCCAACACAGCTCCACAGTGTGTCCCGAGGATCATATCGTCGAGAATCTTTGACGAGATGTATCTGCAACGGTGGCAACACGAAGCTTGACAATCGTCTGCTTCCTACTCTTTCTTCAGATTTATTTTTCTTTCGTGAAAGCTTTGATTGTGCGTTGAAAAAAAGTAGTGGACCTAGCGGATGGGGTACCACGCTATTGCGTGAAGTTGCCCCTGGCCCTGTAGGGTTTAGCGCAATGAAACATCGGTAGCCCAACGATTGAGTTGCAGTGCCTTCCATTTGCTTCTGGCGCTTGATGAGTTTTACCCGTCTGTACGTGGTACGCATCATCAAAGTTGCCATCGTTCCAATCACGTTAACAAGAACATCTTTCGTAGACAACGTGTGGCCGCCAGCGATGAGCAAATTCGAGTGATGCAAGTCGTCCATAATGTTCAGCGAAATGCTGCCCATAAGCAAAATCAATAAAGAAGCTTCGACAAAAGCGGACATGGCAATGTTGCGCGAATCTCGAAAGTACGTTTCCTGCAAAAACGAACATCCAAAGGCAATCCACACGGCAACAACTAGTAAAATTCTCATATCTCGCAAAACGCAACTGAACACGATGAGAAACATCGTGTTGGCAGCAAATGGAAACCAAAAATCGAAAGCGGATAAAATGAGTTTCACGAATTCAACGCGAATACCGGCAGCGAACACGATACACGGCGGAATGTGTAGAATTGCCGCCCATGGAGACACTAGCCGTCCGATAGGAGCCGGCACGGAGCACACGGCGATGCGTAGGATCAATCCGCAGGCGTAAATGGGCATAGTGAGCCATCCCGTCTTGCGTAGAAAGCATTCGAACCGTTGAAGATGTGGGGGTTTGAGTAGCACGGAACGCAACGTCGGCACCGGGTCGAACGCCGGCAGCTCCGTGCATAGGACGGTCTCGTACGAGAGTGCAGCTACAGGAGGCGGTGGCTCGCAATTGTCAAACGGCCGGATCATGTCGGACAAGCTCAGTCAGAGCGTGACCTCGCGGACATGATGAGTGACACTATTTTTACTAACTTAAGCAAAGTGCATGCAGTAACGATTTTCTTGGCGCTAAGAATCGATGCAACTCCACTCTGTTTAGAACAGCAGAGCCCGTTGAGGACTCCGGTTGCACCCACGGCGTCCCGCCTGGTGTTTTCCAGGCAATGCATTTGATCCAGGCGCGATTTGGAGCTCAATGTGCGGGGCTGAGGCTATGCAAACCGCTGCGTAAGTTACGCGCCCCCGCGTGACATCGTCGTGGACGTCGACAGGCGAGAGGCAAGGACAGGCTCCGTTCTTCCGCCCTCGTGACTTGACACCCTTCCGGCTTCTTGGTGATTGCCGTCGTCGTCTTGAGCGGGCGAAGACGAAGCTTCGAGGCTTCGTGCTTTGTCGGCAGTCAACCGATCGGTTGATGAAAATCCACTAACTTACGTTCACTGCTGCCACCGGCGAGAAATTCTCCACCGAGATGTCATTCTCCCCTCAGGGACGTAGAGGAGCGGACATTAGGCACGCACTGCAACATGCACTCGAGCAGCGAACTCTGCTTGGGGTCGGTGATCGATCGATGACGCGCGGCGTAGCCACCTCCCATCACTCCGCGTTGCGCTTCACAGGCTTGCACTGCAACTTGCCTGTGATTGCTGTCGGGATGCGCAGCATTGGGCGTCGTTCAGTTGCCTAAGCCTCTTGGTTTGATTCTCGTACCGTGTGCATGCATCAAGCGTGGTGTCGGTCGAAATGACGGACATCAAGTTCGGCTAGACACTCAATCCACCTCGCATCGATTTGCTCCTGTAAAGACGCCGTGGTTTAAACGGCAACTTTTTGCCCGCAAGCAGCAATGCTCTAAAAAGCGTTTAGACAATTTGCAATTTGCCGACGCCGTGTTTAGTCCGAAGTGAATTTCTGACATCCCACGCTTCCATCCTCTCGGATTTTGCAGAGCTGCAACAAGCCCCGTCACTGGCGGCATCGGGAGGTGACGTTGTCGTCATTGACGACTCGCCAACCCCCCCCGCTGAGTCTTCCTGTGTGCAAGCATTGTCAGTGAAGACAGTGGGCTTGCAGTCCTGGCGCCCGGATTTGCAATCGACAAGACAAAGTTCACGATGCAATTTGCATCGTTCAAGTGTCTGCAATTGTTTTTGTATGGTCTGACAAGTGACTCAGTGATACACCTGCACTTTGCTTCAAGTTTCTTGCGCAGTACAGTTGCCAGTTGCCGATCGCCGTGAACAACATCTCGTTTGCTCGCGGTTGCGGCACTTTTGCCAGATGGTCTACATCTTTATGAAAATTTTCTTGTCCGGCAAGATCCGCTGGTCGAACATAGCGGATGCTAATCCAGTAGGGCATGTAGGGCAGGCAAACATGCAACATGACGCCCTACCTCAGCCCACGCTCGACAAGACATGTAGGACTGCTCTATCGAATCGGCATTACCATGACACCGTACAGAATGTATATTGGGGGTTTATATGATCGAGCACGCCACGTCTTGCTCAACAATCTCCGGGCTCTTTAACTTAATGTGCGTGGCTGTCCTCGTCTTCACTTGGCAAGCTTGCCGTTGTGCAGGTCGCAGAAGGCGCCCCGCCGGATCGTGTTGAAGCACATGTGAGCCTGGCATTTGCGCCCACCGCCGTGCGAAAAGCACTTGCCGTTGCCACGGTCCTTCTTATCGCAGCCTTCGACGCTGCAGGACCGTACACCGCCGTGTAGATAGCAAAAGCCATTGCGTTGCGTGCCCTTCTCGCATCCTTCGTGCATACACCGCTTGCCGCCGCCGTGGGCGCGGCAGAAGCCACCTCCCTGCGAGGATTTACTGCAGCCGGCGAAGCTGCAGCGGGCACCGCCGCCGTGCCCCTTGCACAGCCCGTTGGACTGCGCGCGCTTGTCACAGCCTTCCATTCGGCAAGGCTTGCCCTTGATCCACCGGCCGTCCTTGTTGAGGAACGTGCCGGGTTTGCGGAGACACGGGCCGGCCATGGTCGATTTGATTCGACCGTCAGGCATCGGCACGCCAATTGGCCGCTGTTGCATCAAGGCGGTAAAGGACGTCGGCTGCGGAATCTGAACCTGTTGGATGACACGCCGAGGCATGGCGAACACGGGACTGAAGGCCGGGATGGCGATTGCATTGGCGTTGTTGCTGTGCTGCTCCGTGTTGAGGCTGTACATGATGGCGTCGATGAGGTCTTGGTCCCCGAACACCGAGCTGAGAGACGTGCCATTCTGGGAACGAGGCGTCGGGTTCGCGCTCAGATTCGGACGGAACTCGAAAGGCTCGAGCTCCTGCTTAATACTCGGTGTCATGGGTTTGACAACGTCGTTGCTCATTGGCAACGGAGCCGTGCTAGCGTCTCCTGGACACGAAGACATGGAGGCCGTCGATGACGACGACGTGGAGCGGTTGTACACTGGCGGGAACATGGCGGAGTCAACTGGCGAATCAGGCGAGCAGAGGCGCGGGTCAAACATTGCTGGGGGGGGGAAGCACAAGTGTGGGGCGTACGAATGCTGCGATCGAGACAGCAAAACGTGGGGGGGGGGGGAACTTTGGTAATCTGTCGTGCTAATCGCTCGCCGGATTTGGAAATGGTCCCTGTCGGCAAAGGCCCGATCGAGGTGAGCTGACTGAGTGTTGCAGGACGGGGAGGTGGGAAGAAACGGAGACGGACGTGGACGAGTCCGCGATAGGCTTCAGAGAGTAGAACGGCGAGCTTACACTTGGAAGCAGATGTGTTTCGTTCAGATGTAGGAAATCTACAAATGACCGCCAAATGGGGCAACTAAGCAACTGAGTGCCTGCTTAGCGGCGCCATGTGACGCGAGTGAGGCAAACGATGCTGTACGTCGGTACCCACACGACTGGACGGGATGATCCGTTGAGTGCCGCACTGGCGTCTAGGCGACTGACGGCAGAGGTTGAGCAGTGTATCATCGAAAACATCGAGGCAAATTGGTTTTGCAGACAGTTTGCGGATTTTTGTTGTTGGATTGTCCTAACGTCGTAATACGCGGAAAAAAAAAAGGTTTAGAAATTTGTATGCAAAAATGTGCCGGGATTTTCAAAATGCCGTCGTCTCTCGTCACAGCAGTAGCGATCCCGAGGCATTTGCTCTTGATACGAAGTGCGAACGGCAGGGAAAGGAGCGACGGCCACGGGTGTCTGTCCACGCGCCTATTGCTCTTATCCTGTACTTGACACCAAGTTTACACATTAAGTTGCAGATGCACTGGATGTGGAAGGCCGGCTCAAGGCTACACCGGGCTTTCGCATCGTGTTTGGAAGGCCAATTTTTCCTTTGAAGAAGAAAAGAACATCGCGTGCCGCTGACCGGTTCCTTTTACGGTGAGTGTGCGTCCAGAAGAAGACCATCGCAAGTTGAGCGATGCAAAACGCTGTTGCACTCGATGCAGCACAGCACATTGGCGAAACTTACATGCAACATGACGTGCTTTGCCGCTTTTAGTTGAAGGGTCAACAAGTGGAGTTGCATCGTGGCATTACCTACGCGATGAAGTGCAACGGAAAGGACCGATGCAAAAATTAGTTCAAGTTTCCAAGTTTGGCAGCACTGGTTTTTGCTTTGGCATGTGTCGAAGGCCAGCAAGAAAAAAGTCAAACTAGAACTGAGATGTTGTTCACTAAGATGAAAAAGTAAAAATATCCGCGGGCATGGCTGCGGACCCACGTCAACAAACGGGGCTCCGGTCGGCAGCTAATTCCTGCCAGGTTGTCGTGGCTGGATCCTGCCGACACTATGTTCGTGCCCCTGTCACCAGCTTGCTTGATGGAAAACTGGCGCTGGGCCGGGTCAGCAATGAGTGAATTCCCGAATTGTGAAGTCGAAGTCGGTGGCGTACAAGCACAAGATGCGTCGCGGATGGCAATCGCGATTATTGATTGCTATTCCCCCACGTGTCTGTCACTTAGAAGACACGGTGACCCCCCTTGATAATTCACTGCCGTCGCAACCAAGGCTTCATGAAACGTTAATTGCGTCGGTTATGATCGCTCCGCGGCCATGTCCTGAGCTGAAGGGCACGTCTGCGAAGAAAAGATCATAGGACCGGCCTTCGAGCCAAGTCCGGCGTGACTCATTACGTGTTGCATCGGTCTCACCAAGATGATATACAATCTCTCCCACGCGGTTACTGGCAGTAACTTAGTGCTGCGCTACATTAGCCGACTCGCTGAAAGGCTAGTGAGAGCCTCTTGTAGAGAGGTACACGAACGGTAACACCTATAAATGCTACGTTGTCCATATTACTGAGCCTTTCGGCATAGATCGATCCCACCCCGAGATTCTTGAAGCACGTCCTAGTGCTAGAAGTTATCCCCTCTCGAGTAAGCAGGGTGGAAAGGATCATCTCCCGGCAGTGAGCAGCGGTTGCTCGTGTCATCAGTCTACCCTTAGCGGCAGTGTTGCATTCTGCTGCACAGTGTTGCCTTTGACAACGTCGACCAAGAATCAATTTAATCAAACGCGCGGTGACTGAGTGCGAATCGAGTTGCTAGTAGCTGTAGACTCCGTATGAAAAATAACTAGAGGGTCTCCTTCATCGTGTTCAAGGAATCATTGATCGCCGCAGAACCTGCGAAAGGTCTCAGGTTACATGAGTCATGTATGCTGCCAGTCCGGGACAGGCAGCTATAAAACCATAGCCTGTCCTTGAATCAGGAAAGATGAATCAAGGCCTTTGACTCAAAGTTTGATCGTCTCAAAAAAAAAAAAAAAAATGCACTGTAACTGCTTCGAAGATGACGAAGTGCCGTTGGATCCGAAAATTGCAGTACGAAGCTTCACAACTAAGGTAGTCGATCCGATCCAGATCTTACTTTAACAAGCCAGCATTATGGTTACTGGTAACATGCAAGCTCGACATCAATAATGCGTTGCAACTTGCAAGGAACCACAGTCGATGCTTGTCTGGTAAACACTGCGATTCAGGTGGTCGTCAGGCTGGCGATGTTCAGAAATCCTGGCGACTTAATGCATATGTCGGAGAGCGCACCAGCTGGCGAAGCCATGGTCAGGCCCACTGGCCAACATGGAGACCATTCCTTTTGCTGCATGTGACGGAGACCCAAAGTAGTGCTACCGCGCAAGTTTCGCAACGCCCCTGTAGGATCCGACGTGCAAGGGAAAGGATTTGAATCGCATCTGCCGCCCTCCAAATGCGCCGAATGCCATCGAAGTGGCATGTTGCATCCAAGGCATCGCTGTCTTCTTCTCCGCTGAGCTGATCGCCTGCTGCTCTTGCATCCGCGCCCATCAAATAGTCGTAGCTGTTTCCGCTTGCCATGTGCCTCCTGCCAGATGGATCGATGTTCTGGTTCCTTCTTGCCATTTTCAGCCAGTTGCGGCGCAATTCTCACTTCTCCAACGCTGCCAGAACAAGAGCGAGCTCAGTCTGCAGTAGTGCCTTCCTTCCTCTACATACAGCACAGGACGTTTTCTTCCAGCGCATTTAACCGCCGACACATTGAGCTGCGGGCGACCTCCAACCAAGGAAGGGCTCACTTTTTCTCTCTCCCGGCGGACTTTTGCAAACGAAAATCAGGTAGCTTTTTGATTCCGTTTTTCTCATACCTCACTCATTTGCCATACTAACACGCTATACTGGATGTAGCCTTTTTTGCTTTTTCACGGCAACTTCAAGCCATAACTGCCAGTCCATCCTACGAAGAAGGTTTGCGCCGCTGCCCCCTACTTTTCCGCCCATGGACGAGGTGGCATTTGTAGAATCGCTATTCGCGCCCGAGATGCGATCGGCCGTTGCTAGCTCGAGTCTCTTCCCGTCCTCGATGCCGCTTCCTTCCTGCGGCAGAGTCAAGGCGCTCACGGCAGAGCGCGCCCTAGTGCCAACGCCTCCAAGCAGCGGCAATTTCGTGCCCCCTCCACCGAACTCGCTGCTGGGCGGCGGCATCGCGCTTACTCAAATCCAGGCGCCGTTCCAGCCTCCGTCCGAGGACACTCCGCTGTTCGCGCGGCTCCATGAGGACGACATGTTTGGGCAAATGCTCAACGACCAGGATTTCCCAGACTTGAACAGCTTCAAGAAGGAAGCGGAGGCTGGTGGCAACAAACCGCCTTCCAGCACCAACTCGCTGCTCCTGGAACCGCTGGATTTGCCACGAAACGGTGGAGATCAAGGCCTCAAAGACGTTTTCTACAACTGCCAGCAGTATCGCTCGCCGCCTTCCAGTGGTGCTAGGAGAAGCGGGATCTGTGCCACTAACGTCAGTACCAGTAATACTGGCTACACACTGGACTCCAACATGCCCGTGTTTCCATTGGGAAACCAACCGTATTTCGGTTCCTATGCGGGTTTTCCACCGCTATCTCCAGCCACACATGCGTGGATGCAAGACACCTCCACGACCAACATTCAGAGAGGTCAATCGATGAAGAACATGGTGGTGATGGCCAGTATGGGCATGTCTTCCCCCATGGTGCAACACCAACCAAGTCCGGGATCGGTGGACATGTTCTACCCAGTTGCAACCAACTCGCAACAGCCTCCATCTCCCGGACTGTGGATCTCTACATTGAGGAACAATCAGTCTGAAACTTCACAACCTGAGGAACGCAAAGCTCTCGATGCCTTTAAAACATCAGTGGAGCGACCTCCGTTCTCGCTAACCATCTCGCCTACACGCCGAGGCATGGCGAACACGGGACTGAAGGCCGGGATGGCGATTGCATTGGCGTTGTTGCTGTGCTGCTCCGTGTTGAGGCTGTACATGAT
>NW_008649095.1:40269-50401 GCF_000247585.1 Phytophthora nicotianae INRA-310 | reverse complement strand
ACTATCGTACGTTAGAAGGCTTCGCTCAGCTGATCGAAAAGGATTGGTGCTCTTTCGGTCACAACTTCCAGAGAAGATGTTCGCATCCCACATCCCGGACTGTGGATCTCTACATTGAGGAACAATCAGTCTGAAACTTCACAACCTGAGGAACGCAAAGCTCTCGATGCCTTTAAAACATCAGTGGAGCGACCTCCGTTCTCGCTAACCATCTCGCCTCCTGCTTCGTTAACCAACAAGGCATTGAAAGAGCTCATCGTATCGGCGGATTTCGCTACGCCACCGATGATGTCTCGACCAAAGCGAGTTCGAACTGACTCTGGCAGTCAACCTAGAGCTAAAGCTGCACGAACCACGTCAGCTTCACCTGTGGGTCAGGAAAATTCAAGTACCAAGGCTAATGTCAAAATTACCAAAGGCAAGAAATGTATTGAGGCTGGTTGCACTAGACGTGCCCAGTCTAACAGTCGCTGCAAAGCCCACGGAGGTGGAGCACGGTGTCAATACTCGGGGCCTGGCGGTTGCAACCGTAGCTCTCAGGGTGGCGGCTTCTGCCGGGCTCATGGAGGCGGTAAGCGCTGTGAGTTCCCGGGCTGCACACGCGGACAACAACGCAAAGGCCGTTGCTACGTCCATGGCGGTATTCGCAAATGCCAGTTTGGCAACTGTGAAAAGAAAGATCGTGGCAACGGCTTTTGCATTTCGCACGGAGGTGGCAAAAGGTGCGAGCACCCTGGTTGCTCACGAGCAGTTCGACGAGGTCTTTTGTGCCAGATCCATGAAACTGCGGAGAAGGAACAAGGACAGAGTTTCGCGCTCTAACTTGTGCTTCATGTTGCAGTAGTAAGGTCATGTACATATAAAAGTTGAGAATAGATAGCAACAAACTGATAATCTTGAGTTTTTTTTTTTTTTTTTTTTGCAGACGAATACCAAGGCAAAAGTGGAAAGGCTGTCGTGAACTGCGGCGTGTTTAGAGGTGCAGCGTTGTAGTTCGCCAGTCGTTTGCGCTCTCTCTCATTTCGGTGCAAGAAGATGCTTCAACTCGGTACTGCAAAACTCTTTAGTCGATCTTCAGTATTCGCTCCTGACGCCAGGGTTCACCTTGGAGGAGCAACTTCGCAATGCCATGTTGTTGCTCATTTTCTCTATACGAGATTACTTCGTTACGCTGGAAACTGCAGCGTATCAACATTTTAGCCTTTGTAACTCTTTTTTTTTTCCATCACCCCAGCAATTCGTTCTGCTTGCTTTCCACTATTTTACTAAAGGCATGCGATACTGAAAAGTTATTCACTTCGAGCTTTGAAATTGCACATCGGACTTAAGTGTGGGATCTTCACTCAATTGTTATCTTTTTTACTGATCACGCTAAGAAATTCTGTTATAGTAGAGTAAATTTACTCGAAAGCAACTTGACAAAAAAAAACTACTCAAACTTCATAAATGAACTTTGTGCGAGTCGACGTACCATGTACGATATTTCACCTGGGTCATCGCATTTGTGGATCTGAAAATCCACACAAGGACCCTGTAACTTTGAGGGTAAGCAGGTTGGCCTGCAATAATTAAGGGGTGGAAAGTTGGAGTCGACCTTAACCAGGACTGTCGAGGGTCCCAGTCGTCCGTCGAATTTTAATGCTGCATCGTAGCAGTGTGATCCGTCTTTCGTCGTGCCGCCTGTACGGCTGACATGCTGTAGCAACACGGCTGTGGAGCCGGCGCCACAGGTGCCCCCATTTGTTCTCCAAGGTGGAAGTGTTCAGCTGCAGGTGCTGCTTTAAGAATCACTAGACCACGCGGCTTGTTCATCGCCTTGACCACTAATCTCATAGCTTCGAACACGCGCGAGAGCTTGACCCAATGAGGTGGGTACTTGAACCTCGCAACATCCATCAGCAATACCATATCCCTCTCGGCATGGTATCCTCCAATAGGTGAGAAGTGGCCGTCTCCGGTCTGTCCGAGCACCTTGCGACTGTAGTTCAGCACTACGATCTCTGAGCTCGTAGAGCAGCTGTGCTTGACGATTTCCCTGAACTGTTTCAGCGTAAAGTCACTCGTAGCTCGGTAATCCTCTGTCAGTACGCCGTTGCAGCGTGCCAAACAAATGAATTCCGTCATACTGATGCCTCTCTCCTTAGCCACACTAAGAGACGTGCAGCAGTCGAAGAGTTCTTCACTAAACCATCTCCACGGTCCTTTCCACAGTCTACCAGGGTCGATCTGAAGCGCGTTAAGACACATAGCCAAGGTGGACAAGCCGCAGTACGCGGGTTCAGCCTGCGTGGTGAACTGCTCAGCCAACGGGAAGTAGATTTGCATGTAGTTTGTGCTGCTGTTGATGGCTTCAGTGAAGAGCGTACGACCTTCCGGACTGGAGAAGGCGATGCAGCTCGGAGGCAGACTGCGGCGATGGAAGCTGTTCTGGAGCTTCATAATGGACGGAGGTGTGCCGGCTGTCTGTGGATTGTCGGCCTGTTGCTGCTGGTCTTGTTGGGTTGCTTTCAGCGCTTCCTCTGAGTGTGCTTTAGTCGTGCATGGACACTCCATTATGTCTTCCGTTCGTGGCTGATAGGATACTGACTACGCTGACTACGCAGAGACGAATCACAAGGTGGGTTTGTGTAGCGTTTGTGTACACAACCCAACACGCTAAGTTGCTGTTTAGTGATCGATTACGTTTATTGTCGTCAAAATGATCGCTGACAACGTGGCGATGTATGGACATCGTGGAGAAGAATTGAGCTCTGAAGCACGCAAAGTGACGGCGTGCAAGGCGCTTAAAACGGCGTGATGTGGTGCACGTCAAGCAACTTCAAGTTCGTCAAGATGAAGCCGTTGTATTGAGGCGAAATAACGGATCTAACGTTATCGTGATAAGCAGCGATGCAGACACGCGACTCGGGTGTTTAGGAACCAATGGTGACAACTCGTCACTAGTGGCCTCATGGGTGACGAGGCCACTGACTGACCCGAGCCATCAATATCACCCTCCCGACGCTTCCTTGGTCGACCAGATAGCAGTCTAAAACACCTAAGCAACATTGCTCTCAACGTGCTTCGCTGATCCTTACTAAACCAAATCAATTGAATATTGGACTCCATGCTTAAGTTTTTCACTTGTTGCTATCGTCAAGACAATCAAGCTAAACTGAAGTATTCTCGTACTATATGCTCGGCGCTTGCTGATCGTCTGCTTTTCTACCTCATGAAGACGAAAGATCTGCGAATGTGCATTATGGTCTTACAAGCAGAGGAGGTCACTCGGACATGTAAGCTACATATTCTTCATTAGCGGACCATTTTGTGGTAAAAAAAAAATGTCACTACTACGCGGTGTCGTAGTGACATCTGGAAATACGAATGAGCTCCGATGGCCTCCGCGCTCGCTGGAAGCTGCGGCGGACGGAACCGAGCAACAGCGTGGAGCTGGGCGCGTCCTCCGCCAACGCCTACTTCACGTCCAAGCGGATCCGGCAGCGTGTGCCCCGCAAAGCCAAGCCACCGCCTCTGAAAGAGCGACAGGCCACAGCTGCAGCCCAGCGACGGTCTGAAAAGCAGCAAAAGAAACGACAAGCAGAAAACGACGAAGAAGAGGAAAAACAACAGAGCTCTGGACTGGAATTACCGTCTCGTGGCCAGCTGCTGGCGGAGCTGAAAGCGGTGGACGAGCACGTGAAGCCGCAGAGTCGACGCTTTGGACAGCACTTCCCGGGTTGGAAGAGCGAGCTGCTCGCAGGCTACAACCTGCTCTTCTATGGAGTGGGCTCCAAGCTGACACTTTTACAAGTGAGTGGCAATGTATTGTATCGAGATAAAGATTGGAAATACTCACTTGTTATTGTGATTTAGGACTTTGCATCTACCTATTTGAGCGATGGTATTGTGATGCAAGTACATGGGTATCTGCCTGTTGTTTCACTTAAGTATCTGGTGGAAACTATTCAAGAGAAGGTGAGCGAGTGTCTACTCTAAAATACGTATTTGTGCTATACTAACGCTGGTGATCAGGTCTTAAATGCGGGCGTGAAGCCGAACGAAGCGCTCTCGCAACAGGTAAAAGACACAAAATACTGTTCCGCATTAGAGCGTGGCTAAGTATTTTACAATTGTGTGTTTATATAGTGCCGGGACATTGCCAAGGCTAAGCCGTCACGTCATGTCCCTCCAGTTTATCTTCTGGTGCACTCCATCGATGGCCTGGCGCTTCGAAATCCAGAAGCTCAGACGTGCTTGAGTTGGCTTGCGAAGGCTCCATTTATTGGTCTCATTGCTTCGATGGATCACATTAATGGTCCGTCTATTTGGAAAGAGGAAGACTCGCTTCGGTTCGAGTGGCTTAGCCAGAATCTTGACACATACCTGCCGTACACGAACGAGATTGAGTTGAGGCTGTCGAGACAGACGAAGTCGACGGATGCTACCAGCAATGGAGTCAAGTTTATTCTCCAAAGTCTGACGCCAACTGATGTGGCCACGCTGCAAGAACTCGCGCGTCAACAGCTCGCAGATTCCGATTCATCCAAAAGCCGTGGCCGGAAGCTCAAAGACACGAAGCTCGCCCCGTACCAGGCAGTGTATGAGGCTTGCCGCAAGAAGCTGCTGCATGCGACCCCGTTGGCTATGAAAAACTCAGTGAAATGTCTTGAAGACCACGGTCTCCTAAAGAAATGCCGTATCCACACAGTGGAATATCTGGAGATACCGCTGCCAGAATTGATCATCAAGACCGATATTCTCCATTTAGATGATCAAGATTAAAGCCATAAGGAGAGCAAATATGATACATAAGCTGATTGAACGCTTCTATAGATAATGACAGCGTATTCCAACCATGTATCCTCGCGTCTAGTACGATCTTGTACGACAAACACCTGACGAAGTCTGCTCGAAATCATTCCCATACAATTTCCGCCATTTTTCGTGCTATGCTACGCCCATCCGTAGCAAACAGCGAGCTTTCGATCCAGCCACAAGGATGAACGTAGACCAGCGTTCTTGCTCTAGCAGTAAATACGCTGCTGATTACGGATTGATTGGATCAATTCACCGGGCATTTCACTCCAGCACCGAGTTTACGAATCCCAATTACATAAAAATAAATTGGGAGCTACGCTTGAATCATTTGCTGTGGCTTCCATCGCGATAATAAAGCAATAGGTTCACACATTTCGTACAACAGAAGCCAGCAACTCCAGCACAGCGATAAATTTCATTGAGCGAGCCACCACCTCGTGAAACGTGCATTGCCTGTGCCAATAACGTCATGCATCCCAAGTGTGTACAGTTACGTACTTGCTCGCCGTTCTGGCGCCGACCGTCGGAGCACTCACCACTACTCTGCTTGTGGTCCGCGGGGTCGAATCGGAAATGAGTCTGTTTGACCAAACAGCAAGTTGAAGTTGAGTTATGTGCGCCACACACTATATTTGGATGACGATCCTCTGCTTGGCGCCAGATCATGATCATTGCCGACGGCGGATACAGTGTATCGCTGAGCAGAGCGCAAGATCCACTTGAGCATGTCTGCTCTCTGACCAAAGGAAGCGTGCCGCAGGCTCACGTGGTCGCTTGAGCCGAAGCGTGTCTTGCCGCGCTCCACGGCACCCCGCTGGCCAATGTGCGCAATTGGCGCGTGCCTTTGGGTAATCGCCGCTTTCGATTGGCCCATGCCGCACTTGAATCGTCCAGTCAGAATCGCCGACCAGCATGACATCTGCTGCGAACGACAGCATGTATACATGCAGAGCCGGCGAATGATCCATAATACGGACTCAAAACAATATGGGTACATAATAAAACCTATTTTGACTGCGATTATCGACGAATGATATGGTCCAGATGACAAATACAGCTCGTCGATTGGCCTAAATGAGTATTGGTGTCGAAGGGAGGTACCCATATGAAGACATTTGGGCATATTTTTGGGTTACCATCGACACTCTCTTCTTCTGTGCGTGTTGCCTCCGCCACCGACCACCTGCCTGTCAATCGCGCTTAGAGCAATCCGACACAGATCGCTTCTCGGCATTCTGCTATTTGTGGTCTTGGCCACGAGAACCCTCACGTCCTCAGGCACTGCATCTACAGATTCAACGTCCGTACTAAAAGCAGCACTGCGACCTCACATCTGACATATTAACAGAGTATATTTTGAGCCTAACCGATCGACAAAATGTGGCCACGAACCCGCGAACTACCCACGCGCTTCGCGCCTACGACCCATTGGAAACTATTCCTGCGAGAGGACAAGCAGCTGCCTAGCGCCGCTGCCGTCGCTGCCAAGGCTCAAGCCCGCGCACCGCACCACCGCCACAGTACCGCCGTGCTTGTAACCAAGTCCACGCCGCCTCCCACAGGCCTGCTGGGCTCAGTACATACCCACTTGTACAGTCGCGGCCCACCCGCTCAGGAATATATCCGTTTCCACCCACGGGTTAATAATAACCCGACCCGTGTCATTCCGCCGCTGCACAAACCGTTCCGCAAAATTCAATTACCCAAACGAGCGCAAGGCGTTAATTTGAGTCAGGAGGACACTGAGGAGTGCAATCTGCCGATGGATATGGAGTGTGGCTGCAAGACAAAGCGCGAGAAGGAGCGACAGGAGAAAGAAGCACTGGAACTGGCTGAAAGACGACGCAGAGACCAGGATAACCAGCAGAAGGAGCATGACAAAATGCACGCAATGGTCAACAGATCCACAGTCACTAGCAGCGCAGTACAGAGCAGTTTCCATCGCCGACATTTGCCACAGGACTGCATCGCCTTCTCCAGCCCCGAAGGCCGTAAACTTTTCACTGAGGCTATCAACAGCAGCACAAACTACATGCAAATCTACTTCCCGTTAGCAGAGCAGTTCATCACCCAGGCTGAACCTGCGTTCTGCGGTTTGGCTACATTGGCTATGTGTCTTAACGCGCTTCAGATCGACCCTGGTAGACTGTGGAAAGGACCGTGGAGATGGTTTAGTGAAGAGCTCTTCGACTGCTGCACGTCACTTAGTGTGGCTAAGGAGAAAGGTATCAGCATGTCGGAATTCATTTGTTTGGCACGCTGCAACGGCGTACTGACAGAAGATTACCGAGCTACGAGTGACTTTACGCTGGAACAGTTCAGGGAAATCGTCAAGCACAGCTGCTCTACGAGCTCAGAGATCGTAGTGCTGAACTACAGTCGCAAGGTGCTCGGACAGACCGGAGACGGCCACTTCTCACCTATTGGAGGATACCATGCCGAGAGGGATATGGTATTGCTGATGGATGTTGCGAGGTTCAAGTACCCGCCTCACTGGGTAAAGATCTCGCGTGTGTTTGAATCCATGCAGCTAATGGACCCATCCATGGACTTGCCGCGTGGACTGGTGGTACTGAAGGAAGGAGCCCATGCCACTGGCCCCTCGCTCGTGAAACAACAGCTTATCCACTGCGACGAACAGACCGCTGTGCCTGTGGTGCCGGCTCCGCAGCCGTGCTGCTACAGCTCATCGTCAGTTGAGGCTGCACGCCGAATGGCCGACTCCACTGTTGCTGCACAAAATTAGAGATGGAAGGCGCTGGTGATTAGGATTGGGTTCATCGTTCGTCCTGGTTGCTATGTCAACCGAAGCCTTCTTACCCCACTATCTATTGCAGGCCAACCTGCACCTCGAGCTTCTTGTGGACAACCTGATGAACTACTCGCAGACAGGGGTCACGGTGGAGTATTACCGTGGCCTTTTAGACACGCATAAACCAAAGCAATAAAATGTACCATGACTGATACGGAAGATGTGAACCTCAGGTATACTAATAAAAACATGATCTATCCTTCTTCAGTTGTTCATTCACTGTCAGGCTACCACCAGCAGGCAGTGATTCCCACTGATGATCTCGATAGTAAGTGAGGTGATCCTGTAAATATATGATGATCAGCAGCAACTGCTTGGCTCTCAAAGCCTGTTACCATAGAAATCTTGCTGGTAAACCTAGACTACTTCAACCGTCGTATTTAACCATAGTAATTATCTGGAACTTAATGTATTAAAATAAAATAGTAGTATTATGATAATTTCGGTACCAGTACTATTTTAAAATACCGTGTTCCTCGAATTTTGAAAATAGGTTCGAAATCAATGAGAACCGGGCGTAGTGAGAATCGCAACAGGAAATGTCTGGTTGCCATGCCCAGTACGCACGTATTACATACTAGTATTTGTGGAGAGGACAGCCACAATGTTTACGAAGAGCTGCGATTCACTTCTCTTCACCAATCCTCTGAAAGAGGAAGAGATTCACAGCGAGTCTCACTTGCTATCCTAGTGACATCTTTGAAAAAGAAATCTTAGTAAACCAGAGCGAAATGTTTGAGATAATAGACTCTTCCATTATAGTCCACCTAACACAAAGCTACACTACTGAAGCACGCAACTCGACTCACTACACTGAAACACATATCCCCCGTCTTGATCATGCGCACGACATTGACTTGGACTCACACAGAGGCACAACAACTTAGAACTGGTAGTTGTAGTTGGGGCGCTGCTCCTCGTTCTTGATCAGGAGCGACGCGATCGACGGCAGCTTGGGTGACCCATTGACCGCCTGGGTCTGGTACACCGTCGGCATCTGGAAGTGAGCCGCCGGGCTGGCAACCGAGGAGCTCGGGCTCTGAGTCTTCTCGGCCGCGGTGGGAGTTGCCACCTCACCCATCGGGGAGCACGGCTCCGACAGCACGAGTTCGAACGCAGCCTTGCTGTTCGGACTGGCAGGTCCCTTCAGGATCGTGAGCAACTTCGCTCGCTGCTTCTGCAGGTGGTCGTTGTACGAGCGGCGCTGAGCCTCGGACTCGCAGCAACGCAGAGCCTTCTCGATGGACCAGATGCTCTTACGCAGTCCACGGATTTGACGGTGCGGCCAACGTGGCACGCCGTTTTTACGGCAGATCTTCTTCATGAGCGTCATGCAGATACCGAAGATGTTGGCCACTTCGGCCAGAGGCTTCTCGAAGTGCGGACGAAGCATGTCCAGCGTGATGGACTTGGAGGCGTTGGGCAGCGCGCGAACGCGTTTCTTAGACGGCGACTGAACTGGCTGATGCGATAGTGTCGCGGCCGGGGAAGCCACCATAGCTGGCATTGGCTTCTGTACGAAGCCCGACGGCGCGTACGCACGCGACGGCAGAACATTGAGCGGAGGCAGTGCCATGCGCTCCTGCGCCGGATTGGCGTAGTTGGCAGCGTGCGGCATACCACCGAACTGATATTGCTGCGGGTGCAACTGGAACGACTCGGTCGTCGACAGGTGTGGCAATCGGATCGCTGAGAACGTTGACATGATCGTCGAGGTGGTGGTTCCTGTGAGTCCGAGGCGACCAAATGAATAATGAGGCAGAGACTGCGCCACGCTCGCCATGGGGGCGGACGAAAGAGGTTCCGGACCAGAAGGCACGGCGGACAGCAGCCGAGTGGCTCTCTCTCGTCGAACTTGACAGCAGGCAGCAGCGACCGAAAAGGCAGGGGCAGCGAATCCAATCCACAAGCTCCATCAAGTAACCTGCGCACAAACCGGCCTCTTGACACCTTGAGTCAAGACTTGACAGCATCTGGTTTCCCGGGTGGATGACAGCTTCCAGCTGCTGTAACGGAGACTGTAGGAATGCCAACGCGAATGGAGACTCGTTGCCGTTTGCCTCGACGCCGCTACGATGCTCGACACGTACCACGTCTATGATGGCCGTGTGATGCATTTCGAGTGGTTGTACGACGGCACATGCACACGACGCCACTGCAGTATTGTTCGGATGTTGTTATCTGGATAATAACGTGCTACGGCTCTTGCAGCCCACGCAGTTTTCACAGCCGACGACAAAGGTGACAGGCTGGTGAACTGTACACGGGGTCTTATGCGCTCGGCGTCTTTTTACATGCTGGGGACACTACAGTGATGCATGGGTGACCCCGGGCAAGAGTAAGAGCGATCTCGCGGAGTCGCGACGCTACGTTCTGTCAACAGCAGTCAGAAGCGTTGCCCCGAAGCAAGACAGAGGCGGGCGGGGAGGACCTCGACAGAGTTGCTGTCCAGTAGATTGGGTAGGTCGTGCGCGACTGTCACCGTAGCATCGGTGCGTGTTGAAGACAATTTTTCAGACG
>NW_008649095.1:35062-37783 GCF_000247585.1 Phytophthora nicotianae INRA-310 | reverse complement strand
CTCCAGTAACGCTGGCCATCCGGCTAATTGATCGAGTCTCCAGTAACGCTGGCCATCCGGCTACCGGTAATTGATCGCTGCAAACAGGTATGGTAATCAACAATTGTGGCTGATCCACGAGCGGTGGCCGCCTACATCAAGTCTCGATAGCCACGGATGGATGTAGCGAAGATGGCGACAGTGTCGACGTCCTTAGTTGCAAGGCCGCCCCAGCGCTTCGAGCTTCTGCCTACAATGTACATGTACGTCCCTACAGGAAAATCCAGGTGACAGCTCCTTTCGGCGATCGAGCATACAGTTTGCCTCCCCGGGCAACGTCTGAAAAATTGTCTTCAACACGCACCGATGCTACGGTGACAGTCGCGCACGACCTACCCAATCTACTGGACAGCAACTCTGTCGAGGTCCTCCCCGCCCGCCTCTGTCTTGCTTCGGGGCAACGCTTCTGACTGCTGTTGACAGAACGTAGCGTCGCGACTCCGCGAGATCGCTCTTACTCTTGCCCGGGGTCACCCATGCATCACTGTAGTGTCCCCAGCATGTAAAAAGACGCCGAGCGCATAAGACCCCGTGTACAGTTCACCAGCCTGTCACCTTTGTCGTCGGCTGTGAAACCTGCGTGGGCTGCAAGAGCTGTAGCATGTTATCCAGAGAACAACATCCATCACTGTGCTTAAAACTGCCCACTCGAAATGCATCTCGATGGTAAACGTCCGTTTGTGTTGGATCGCTACAGTCTCTGGAAGCTGTCACCCGCCAGAGCACTCGGTGGGAATCTTGAGGCGAACAATTGAAAAGGTCTGGTTAGTATCAAGACACGGTTAGTATTTTTTTTACATGGGCGAAGTTGAAGTCATTGCAAATATAGTTGTGTTTGTAGGGCAGAAGTTGAAGTTATTCGAGTGATGGTCAAACAAACATGGAATGGCGTTCCTATGATTCATTAATGCTGTCGTTGCACAACATTCCTCATACTAAGCGAGTCAATCTGCATTTCAAACACGTCCAAATCGTCCGGCAATCCGCAGAGAGTGTGGGCTGCCAGATCTCGACGCGTAGGCCACACAGGGCCGCATCCCTTATCAGCACCCGAATAATACTCAAGACTGAGGAACCCTTTTTCAGGAAAGCCGCCATCCTTAAGCCACGAGTAGTTGAGCTCCCAGCCTGGGATCTTCTCGTCTCGACTCCAGCCAAATGTTTCGTTTTGCCAGTTCTCACCCGGTTCGTCGATGGCAAGTCGTACGAGGGCCTTTGCCATTTCGCGTTCCTCGTATTGTGCGAGTGCGAGCTCGTAGTAGTTGTCAGGCCAAAGCGGCGTCAACACGTTTAGCATACCTAGCTGGTAGAGCGTTTGAGCTGCCTCATCATCCGTGAGGGCCGATAGTACGCCGCTGAAATGGTGGAGATCCGTGATTCGATCGAAAATGGTACACACGAGGTCACACCGGGAGGTTTCGAAGGCGACAGGCCAAGCTCCCAATAGCCGAATGGCCTGGTTCACAGTGATCCATCGCGTGGACAAACACCACTGAATGTTGAATAATAGTCGGCGCGCGGTGCAGACGTTTGGCGCTGCTGGGATCGCTGGGGTTGCCGGAGTAATCCCGCGCCGAAGAGTACTATCCTCAGCATCTACCTCGATGTTATGTGTAATATCTGGTAGTATTTTATCTTCAGATTCAACTGGTGAATGAGAACTCCCTTCCTCGCCCTCGCTGGTGTCAAGTTTGGTGCTAGATTGTTCACTAGGAAGTGGAGTCAGCTCAATGGATCGGTTTAAACCTGCACCGAAGTCAATGTAGTTCTTGATCGTGTTCATCTTTTCGTATTCTTCAAATACTCTTCGAGTGAATGGACGTTGAGGTGGGAACCCCGATTCGGTGATTATCGGTGAAGAATTCGGTGGCGTTGATATCGAGTTTCTGACGTTATTGCCTGCTTTCGACACTGCAGTGGCTACCCCCATTCCAGCTCCCATTCGATCTAGCTGACACAGTTGCAGCATTTGTTCAAAACGTTTATGTGAGAGTGCGTGACACGGAGCGCGTCCTAGTTGCACGTAGTCCAGCTCCAAATAACCGAATCGTGGTGCTGAATCCAGAAATTTGGGCTCCAAAACGAAAGGTTTGCCATGGAGTATCTCGTTGCGAAAACCGTGGTAGTTAGTGTGCTGACTCGTGTCTTTCAGTCCACTTTTCTTGCGTAGAAAAGCAGTACGATTACTATTCTCAATAAGTTTTCGTAAAGTTACCCGATCCAGATCGTTACTCAGATCGATACGATAATGACCGGATGCCAGTCCTAGAATGGGTAGAAGGGCCTGACCCATAAGATGTTGTACACGTAGTCGATCGGCTGAACTTAGGTTGTGTTCGATCAGCGTATACGCGTTACGAGAGTCCACCATATGAGGTAACAACGCTATAACCACTTGAGGAGGATCACAAACGTCTCGTACTGCCTCGAGAAGTTGCTGTGCTTCGTGTGCTTTAAAGATGAGACCGGTCTTCGCCATGAACAGCATTTGGGTCTTATTCTTACTCATCGAGATGTTCTCAATCAGGCGTTCCACACTCGCATCCGACTGTGCACTGTCATTACCTGATGATACGTGGAGATCGACAAAGTCAATTTGCAGTCGTCCCTCTGTCGGGATCTCGAAGGGCAAATTGGTCTCCACGTCCACACATTCACGGTGGAAACCTCCGTTAAGTTCAT
>NW_008649095.1:8083-10020 GCF_000247585.1 Phytophthora nicotianae INRA-310 | reverse complement strand
ATTCTTGGATTTATATTTATAATACCACTGTTGTGTATTGTAGCTACTTGCCGTTTGACGTCAAGATCCAACGTCAAACGTTTGCCGAGATGAAGACGGACAAGTTGACGTTTGACGGCTACGTTCGTGTGGAGACTCATCCACTAGAAGACCCCCACTTTGTTGCATTCTCTCGATCTTCTTAGAGATTGCCAATACACGTAGCTTTATCGCTTGCTATTCACCGTTCATACTCTCTTACTACTGTAATTAGTGCTCTTCCTAAGTACTTTCCAAAAAAAAAATAAAATATCGCCGTCGCCTTTTATACCAAACTACTGCTACGTCCTCCACTTGGCGAAGAAAATCTTGATATACACCGCCTACACCTCCACCGTCCAATTTGTCACCCATTTTTTTTCCGTCACGTCTTCAAACTGCCTTCCTTCCGTCAGTCTGGCGTTACCCAAAACTTTTTTCAAATATTTTGCTCAAATCCACTCACTTTTGGGCATATTCGCACTTCCTTTCTTGACGCCAAGAAGTAATGGCTTTGGAGATGGCTCTCGGTCCGGTTGGCGTTCCGGATGCAGCGCGTAGTCCAAAGCATTGATAGCCTCAGCGTACAGCTGCGTGGCCTGACTCATGCGTCGATTCGCCTCCTCCGAGTACTCGTCTCTCTGAGTTTCCTGGGCCAGAATTTCATCCTCGCGTTCCTGTTGTTCCTCGGCAGCACTGCGGCGTCGCGAGCAGGTGCTGGACCTCCTAGACGACGCCGGGTTGCTGCTTAGACTGCCACGCAGAGCGTCCTCCGGGTCGTCGACCACGTGGAGCCCTTCCTCCTCATCGGAAGATGATTTCTCTTCAAGATCGTCTTCATCTACCTCGACTATCTCCCCATCCATCCGCTTCTGGGCGCGTTGCAACGCCTCGGCCGACTGCCGCTTCATTTCCTGTAGCTGCTGGCGCAGGAAGCTCTTCTGGCGCACAGGCTTGTTGCGGCTGAGCTCCTCGCGCCGCGCAGCGTTCGCCTGCTGCTGGTTTGTCACGGCGCTGAGCGTACCGACCGGCCGACGCCGCTGATTCTGTGCCGTCTCCTCGTCGTGCTCGCGCAGCAGCTTGTTCTTGCTCGCGAATTTGCTCACGAACCACGAGCCCAGCTTGCTGTTGGCCTGTTGCTTTTGACGCCCCACGCGCTTGTGCCAGGAGCTGGTGGCGCTGGTGGGCGCGGAGCTGCTCATCTTTTGCCTTCAACCTGGAACCGCAATGGCAATTTTGTCCTAATCGACCTGTTGCCACTGAGGAGCGATTCCTTCTGAGCGAAGGCGGCAAGCCGTTTTTGTGTAGCCGGAACTTCAGGTGCTACCATGATCTGAATTTATTTGATTGTTTTCAGAATTGCTGAAGATTAAAGGTTTATCCTGTTTGAGGAGTTATGGAACTGTGTTTTTGTAAGATCTGAATTGTTTTACGAATGTAATTCCACAGGTGCTAGAGTTGGCTTTCGGACACGGTACGGATGTGACCGGAAAAGATACATTTTCTGGCGTATTCAACGACGGTTATGGCGAGACGCCAAAGAAAATCCAAAAATCGTCAAGTCAATACAATATTTGGGGGGAGCTGAGTCGAGCGGACTCATGCTATTCTTGCATTCGAGTTGCTGCGGTGATACACTGCGGAGTGTCGAGAAGCCGGCCACGACGGACCATGAGCAGTCTCTGCTTGCTCGAACTGCATCGAAGGGAACAGTTGAGCGAGGGAAGACTTTCAACTGAGGGATGCGCGGAACATGCGCGCAAGAATCCAAAGGGACGGAAGTCACGAGGACGGACAGAGCAATTAAGTGCAGACGATGGAGGGGGTGTATCGTGCCGTCGTGTTGTGGCACCAGTCCGATCCAAAAGCGCAGCCGCAGAGCTCCGCACATTGGAGTCCAACATGGGCGTGTTCACGCC
>NW_008649095.1:4016-5553 GCF_000247585.1 Phytophthora nicotianae INRA-310 | reverse complement strand
TCGATGATGACGTGGAGGAGGACAACCAGACGGTGAAGATCGCGGACAAAACGAAGGTGGAGAACTTCGAGAGGGATGCAAGTACTGATAAGCAAACGCAACAAGCAGGTTTGATGAAGCCATTTATAGTAGAAGATATTTATCCAAGACATCCTGTTTATCCAATATCCGACATCGCTTGCATGATCTCATCGGAATCTTCATCGTCATCGATGCGTTCGTCGTCCTGCCCATCCAGATCTCCGTCGTGTGCGTCGGGGTACATGTCATCAGCCAAATCATCTCGAATTGGTTCGCCTGTACTAGATGCAAGGTTCGAGTAGATGAACACAAGTTGCTCCACTTTCGATGCGTGCAACCGGTTTCTTCTCTTAGAATGGATAAATCCGTGAATGCTCCAACATCGCTCACTGGATGCGGACGAAGTTGGGATTGCAAACATCATATCAGCCACTGGTTTAAGCAGCGGAAACGCAGCACGACGATGAATCTTCCAGAAACTCGAAGGTGACATGGGAATAGTAGTTGGTGCGGTCCCCCGCTCAGCCCACGTAAAGCGCTGGCATATCCACGCTTCAACGGCGCCCTGATACTTTTCACAACATCGGGGTCCGTCGCTGCACCTTTTGCCATATCGACGAGCTCTCGCATGGCTAGCGCAAGGTCTCCTTCTTCATTTGGGTCGCTCGAACAAGCGAATTTCGTGATATCCGTGGTTTGGTCAAGCAGGTGGTAAAGGTTGTCCTATCAAACTGCCAATCACACAACCTGTTGTTACCACTGCAACGTAGTGTCTCTGCTTCCAGTTTTACACAGCAACAATCTTGGTGTTGTAATAGTCAGTGTAAGCGAAAAACTTAAGCAGACCGGGGTTCTGCTCTCTAATGACCGGCGAATCCGAGACCAATTTCAGCTTCGGGTCCAGCTTCAGCGCCAGGAAGTATTCATCAGGAGTGACCTTTTTCTCAAACAACACCGTGTCCGACACACCCTTCCTAATCATTTGCTCGACATTTGATATCCTCCATTTCTGAGACAACGACTGGAATTTCGTGTTCGCCATTTGAACCAGCTTCGAGTTGGTAACCCATGTCTTGAAACTCTGTGCCCACGTCTTCATCTTCGTTGTGAACTCCGCCATTCCTCTCTCTTCCTCGTCTGCGTTCGTGCCGTCGTTAGCCCGAAGTAAGCGCTTGCCACCGACGTTCCACTGAGCGGCTTGATGCAGCTCTGACTGCGGCATCTTGAGCTGAATACCGTCTTCGGTTGCTGTGAGCGCGTTGCCGCAGGCAAAAATAACGAAGGCGAGAGCGAAGAGAAGGACAGAGTTGCGCATTTCACTTCAAAGGAGGCTAAGCGATGCTTTGCGACTTCGTTGCGATGCTCGAAGCAAGTTTGAGAATGAAGTTTTAACCATTCTTTAAAATGGATAAAAACGCTCTTCTTTGATGACGAAAGTACCACTCGTAGGTATGGATTCCGTACGTGTGCTCAGTGAGCACTGCTCACGTCCATTCACAATGCAGTACTGTACATA
>NW_008649095.1:0-786 GCF_000247585.1 Phytophthora nicotianae INRA-310 | reverse complement strand
AAAAAAAACTAGAATTAGATATCAGAGATTCAGTCATGTGCGTAGTTGAATGTACATAGTACTTAGTACAACATAAGAATCTGTTACTTGGACCTTATTCTCCAGGCTCAACCAAGATGCCAGTGGCCCAATGGACAACAAGATGCTCTGGTACTCTGGGATACAAATAAATATAAAAGACGGCTCCAATTAGTCACACTCCTTGAAGACCGACCGAGTTGAATCAGGTTGCAGAGGGCATTATAAGCGCATTCGATTGGGTATCAAATGATATTATGATATCGTCCAGATATTTCATCGACCAGATATTTCATAATATCATTTGATACCCAATCGAATGCGTTTATAATGCCCTCTGCAACCTGATTCAACTCGGTCGGTCTTCAAGGAGTGTGGCTAATTGGAGCCGTTTTTTTTTATATTTATCTGTATCCCGTATAATTCCTGTCCTAAGCGAACCTCAATGTGCACAAGATTGTGGCATATGTCATAAGTAGCCTAATAATTAACACTTAATCGTTACAAATTAAAAAATTGCTACACTCAATTTCACCCAATCAAAAAAATAAGGACACGACGGGATTCATACCCGTGCCCATCCGCATAAATGGCGGTGCTCTAAACCACTGAGCTACGTGTCCAAGCTCACTTGGTTACCTTCGAAAAGGGCAGAACTTATGTCAAGTGTATTAAAATTATTCGTTATCAGAGCTGTCACTACTGACAAGTTCATCACCGGAGCCAACTGTCTCGTCTGCTACACCGAGATCGGCGAGTTGATTGAGT
>NW_008649094.1:95622-96541 GCF_000247585.1 Phytophthora nicotianae INRA-310 | reverse complement strand
TCAGCTACTGTCCTCAGCGTTCCTGGTGTCGATGGCTATCATCTCAGATTTAAGGATCGCCGCGTCCGCCGATCAAGTAAATCTGAAGTAAGCCGTCTTTCCAGTATTGGACGGACTCAGCAGACACGCTTAGGTCATATTCCGTAAGCTGCTTTGCCTCCAGCGATTTTACTGAACCCACGCTCAGATATTGAGCTCAATATGGACCTCCATTGTGACATCATCAGCGATTTTTACGATAATTGTCGATGCCAGGACACCTGCGAAGATTTTTATACCTCCCTTATCCTTCGCAATGGTCCACAACAGGCGGAGGCAGCGGCATCTGCTAAGGGGAGCTGCTATTTATTCCCTGTATCAGGTATGCAAGGGCAGGCAGTGACGGGAGCACGTCCATCTAGTAGAGCAATGGACCATCTACCTACAGTCACACATATGATTGATCCGCTTACGTATACCGATCCATCTCCGGCGGAGCTATTTCCGTGTCTGTCTCAACAAGGACGGCTTCCTCATGTTTCACCTGCGTCAGATATACAGTGCTTACTTCGTTAGGCATTTTGAGCGCAGAGTCTCTTCTTGAGTAATCTTCCCAATACAAATTCTGTTGTTATTGAACACTTCCACAAACTCTACTTCTAAAGCAATGTTATAAGTGTAAACTTGAATCGTGTTTCAATATTAAACTATAGACTATCATTGCTGAAGTAGGGAAACTTGTATGTATTTGTCTTGATACTTGTACCTACTGTTGGAATGATGCACGCATGAAAATAGCCTCCCATTTTGATCCATGCATCTAATACAAAGGATTTGGCGACGCAAACTAGATCGTCTGCGACTTACACTGGGAATACATGATCTTAGAACTTTTAATCACATACTAAGTACGATATTTTGGATGTTGTCCGAACGTTGA
>NW_008649094.1:93816-95522 GCF_000247585.1 Phytophthora nicotianae INRA-310 | reverse complement strand
ATTTGCTGACGCAGATTTCGCTAATAGAGTTGATGATCGAAAGTCTATAGCAGGGTATCTCACTCAATTTTGCGGCAGTACAATTTCGTGGTCTAGTCAAACTGAAAGAACGGTTGCACTTCACACTACTGAGGCTGAGTATATGGCACTAAGTTTACTCGTTCAAGAAGTGATTCACCTGCGGCAGATGTTGAAAGAACTCAAGATGAAACAAAACAATCCAAGTGATGTATTTGTGGATAATGAAAGCGCACGGAAACTAGCAAATAACCCCGAGTTTCACAGCAGGACCAAACATATCGATGTTCGTCACCACTTCGTGCGTGAAAGGGTTGAATTGAAGCAGATCACAGTGAAAAGAATCCCTGGAAGTGATAACGTGGCAGATGCATTTACGAAGCCACTTGCTCGCACGAAGTTTGAACAACACCGAGCATTCATGGGCCTTTTATCAAAAGGTGAATATGAATCATCAAAGCAATGACCAGCAGGTGGGGCTGTTGTGAAGTACTGGTCAGTGAGCTGCTACCTTTTGTCCCGAGAGGTTTTATGCCGAAGAGCTTTTCTCCTCTAGAGGGTTTTTTGGTTGCAGCTCACTGACCAGTACTTCACAACAATTATCAGTTTGCCTATTATCGCAAACAGACTACGAGATTTAGTGTATTATAAGCACGTATGATGCTATGAATCCCTTAGGTGGGATAGGTGATCCCACTAGACTTCAGCACGCCCAGCTCCATCGATTCCCGTTCTTGCAAATTTACCGCGATGAAATGATAGACCAAAATGACCTACCCAGTTTGCATTTTCAAATGGAGAGCCATGAATATTGAACATAATAGCACCCGAAGAAGAGCCGCGGACGCGGTACATTTGACGATACTCGATCTAATTCATTATGATTTTTTCAGCTTGCTGTGATTTGTAGATGATTGCGAATATTTCACTCTGCATAAACTGCATTTCAAGCCAGGTTGCAACTTACTTCCTCCGGTTTTTTTCTTTTGCACATTTCCAATCCGGTCCGAGATTTTTTCTTTTGCACGAGTCAGAAATGATCAAAGTGAAGGTATCAATTTAGACGGGTATTAGCACTGGCCTACTTCTTGCTTCTGGCCTCAAGGGCTGCCTTCTTCTCTTGATCCTTCTTCGCCTCCAGAGCTGCACGGACGAACTTCACGCCTTGATCATAGACTTCTGCAGAGCAAGCGAACGACACTGGTAGCTGGCCGGCTTTTTTTAGGGCGTCCTTGCCTCGGTGTGGAGTCTTGTAGTTGTTGCCGCCATTTGCCCTGATGATGCATTCCATACACGTCTGGAGGGTCATGAAGATCTTGTTCAGAGTGTCGGCTTTCATGGCGCTGAAGGCGCTGTTTACGGCGTCGAGTAGCGCTTCCACTCCGCGACACTCCGTCTGATACTGCAGCGACTGGATTGAGCGGAAGTAACCTAGATCTAGCACATTAAGATCGGGCGAGTTCGGGGGTTGGCAGCGCATTCGAATATCCCAGCCCCCACTGCGACCTGCAGCCATGATGTCCGGATCATCCACTGACACGTGAGGTTTGGCGTTGTCCTGTTGTATGTAAATCGTGCGCTTCTTGCCGCTCCGTGGCCACTTGGCCTTGATCGCTGGGATGATGTCGCCAATGAGTGTCGCTTTGTATGCTTCTCGGTCTACACTCTCGACATTGCGTAACACGATA
>NW_008649094.1:91274-92606 GCF_000247585.1 Phytophthora nicotianae INRA-310 | reverse complement strand
TGTGGCTCAGTGCAAACTGGACACGAGCAAGGCGGTTCTCTTCCGTAAGCGCGGGCTTTACGTTGCTGGAGTGGCGTCTGAAGGCGCCCTCTTTGAGCAGTCGCCGAACGACTTTAGTGGAGACGCCCAATGCTGCCGCCAGACTCTTGATAGTCATGCGGCGGCTCAAAGGGATCTTGCGGATCTGCAGGCGCAGCTCGTCAGTATCAATGGCCTTACGGCCGCAATTTCCAATCAGACCACTGGCTAAGTTGCCAAGACGATTCTCTTCCGTTCGCGTCTTCTTGTGCAGCTCCCAGAGACGTGAGATGGTGCTCCGATGCCGTCCATATTTGGCCACAGCGGCCGAAATATCGCCACCAGAAATTTCACCGTTATCGCTCCGACCTAGAAGAAAGCACACGATAGTCTGTCGCTGGGTGGGGGTTAGATTCGGTGGGCGCATTTGTGCGGTCGTCGGACTTGTTTTGAGGATGCAGCGGATCGAGAAGTGAAAATGGTCGGTGAGGAAGCATTTTGCAGACCGGCAATGACTACCAAGGAATGGCTTTTTGGCGCCAAAAGCTATGGCTATCAAACGAGCAGACGTAGAAGTTTATTTTGCACCAATCAGCGTCCGATAAGACGCCACCGTTCAAAGGTTATTGGCCGAAATGTAGCCGATGGTGCAAAAGAAAAAAACCGGAGGAAGTATTACCGTGCTTGAAATTTGGGGGTATCTCCAAGTCCTTACCTCATGGAGTAAGAAAGATGGAGTAGAGGCCTGATAAAAAATATATCCATTTGGATGGGCAATAAGTTTTTGCAAGGTGATCGAATTACTTTTTACAGCGCAGTTGTAATACATCAGGATTCTGATACGAGATCCTCCCACTACCAAGAGCGAGGGTTTTTCCCTGCTCTGTTAACCAGCCTGGGGTAGTACACCCTTCCTTAGTGACCTCGGTGCACTGTCTTACGACAATACCCCAATGTCGACTCCTGGTTTGAGATGGACGCATCATCCACATCCTGGGGATAGTAATTCAGCAACGCATACCACAATCCTCACACCTTACTACCCGGACAGAAGCATATCCGTGACAAGTTGGCGCCACCCAACCCGGCACTGACATCAACTGCGTTTTGCATACTTAGCCTTGATATGGTACATACTTCGAGAACCACTTTGGACAAACCATGGTTTGAAATGTGTTGTAGATGGTGTCTTCGTGGTGACGCTAATCGAGATGCACACGACAACGAGAGCGAGTGAAGCGCTTATCGCATAATTTTTCAAGCTCCGTCTTGGATTTCTCCGTCGGAGATGAATTTACATAAGCAAACGCTTCT
>NW_008649094.1:88134-90080 GCF_000247585.1 Phytophthora nicotianae INRA-310 | reverse complement strand
AGCTCTGGATGCACTGCAACTTTGATCCAACGTCCGTGTTAAGCTAAATGATGTCGCTCCTAAAATATGATGTGTCGCCATCAATATCTGAGGTTACCGAGACTGAATTGTTGTTATTGGCGAACACCAGGAAAGTAACAGTGTACGTACTGGAGCCATCGCGAATACTCCATAATACGACGGCTTCGGTCTTCAGCTTTTGTTCTGTATCTTGACCTTAATAATTTCCAAGCTACACCAGGCTACACTAAGTACTGCCGTAAATTACGATGCGAACATGGATATCCTTCTTCAAGTTCCCATTCGTTACAGTCTGTAATTAGAAATTTCACGCCATCATCTGAGTAAGAGTGACTTGGGCGGCTACGCTGGCACCGAGTGTGTAGAGTGTCGATCCCATTCTTGGTTACGGCTTTGAGACGCGCTATCTTGGATCCACCAACGCCGAATATCGCTCTAACTTGTGCGTCTGGAACGCCTTGGCCAGTCAAGGAGAGAACCATACCCTCCGCCTGAGGGTGCCCGGTCCCGCCCCATTTGGATTCTAGTGACTTGTACGTGGCTTGTAACTGCTCAACTTTCTCAGTGCCAAGTAGAGCACAAGCACGCTCAAACGCTGTCAGTCAATTTCGAGGTTTTTGTTTCTTCCGTGGTGCAGTCTGGCTCAAGCCACCTGTACCGCCAGTTCGTCGTAGGAGGGTCGCTCATTTCAGCCAACAGTGGAAGGATCGCAGTCCAAACGCGAACTGTTACTGAAGTACCTGGTGCTAAAATTAAATAAATATTTCATATTTTGTTCTCGTATTAGTTGGCGACTCGGGTCACCGCCAATCCCGGTCTTTAAAATCGTAACGTTACTGTCCGTCCGTCCGCCCACCTTACTACAAAAAATCATTGGTTAAAAATATATTTTCACATACGTACGATGTCCGACTCTTTTGCATACGTCATTTCGGAAAGCGCGCGGACGGCGGCAGGACACGACGGCAAGCAGTTAGCGGCGGCGACAAGGACTGCGAGGCTCAATCATGTATGTGTTAATTAATATTATGTACTTTTCAACTATCTTTTGCTCGGCCACCCCTCTAGCTCTTCGGCTGGGGCGCCCATGTTCGCCCGCCAGCGGCATGGGAAGTCTCATACCCAATCCGGGGTAAGGGGCAGCATAAACGGCGATAAAAGCCGGTTTTGCCGGGCTGTCTGCTCCTCGTCGGTACCAGCAATGGTATATGGGACCCGGCGTATTGGGTAGTAACACCGGGGGCGCCTCCGAGTCCGGGAAAACGTTAGCCAATTACGCACTTTCCCTGCTCGAGAACTACGACCAAGACGCTGCGGATGGACGTCTCGGAGGAGATTTGGTTTGCCAAGAACTCAACGCGTATCCATTGGAACAGTTAGAGAGTACAACTGCGGTTGTAGACAAGTTGGATGAAAACCAAAGGGATGTTTTCGACCAAGTGATGGGCGCAGTACAGTCTCCCCAAGTCTGCCGGAAACTATTTTTTTATTGACGGACCAGGGGGTACCGGTAAATCCTTCTTGCTCGAACAAATCCTTGCCAGGGTACGTCTGAAGGGAAGGGTTGCTGTGTCAGTTGCTTCCAGTGGAATTGCAGCAACATTGCTGACAGTGGGTCATACGGCGCATTCTACATTTCGGATTCCACTGAAACTAGACGACCATTCGACGTGTAATATTCCGAAACAGAGCCAGAAAGCGGAATTGATACGCCGGGCCAGTTTGATTATTTGGGGCGAGGCGCCGATGATACATCGAGCGTGTTTCGAAGCTATTGACCGAACTTTTCGCGACATCACGGGTAATGAAGTCGAGCCGTTTGGGGGGGGGTAATGGTTTTTAGTGGTGACCATCGTCAAATCCTACCGGTCTTAAAGGATACTACCAGGGCTGAAACGCTAAAGGTGTGTTTGAAAGCGTCTCCC
>NW_008649094.1:86073-88034 GCF_000247585.1 Phytophthora nicotianae INRA-310 | reverse complement strand
CGGTCCCGCCCCATTTGGATTCTAGTGACTTGTACGTGGCTTGTAACTGCTCAACTTTCTCAGTGCCAAGTAGAGCACAAGCACGCTCAAACGCTGTCAGTCGATTCCGAGGCTTTTGTTTCTTCCGTGGTACAGTCTGGCTCGAGCCACCTGTACCGCCAGTTCGTCGTTCTATCGTAGGAGGGTCGCTCATTTCAGCCAACAGTGGAAGGGTCGCAGTCCAAACGCGAACTGTTACTGAAGTACCTGGTGCTAGAATTAAATAGATATTTCAGATTTTGCTATCATAATAGTTGGTGACCCGGGTCACCGCCAATTGGTTCATATGCATAGACGAAGCAAAAGCTGTGTTCAGCGCTGAGCCTCTTAAGATGGACTGTGCGATCCTCAGCGCTGTACACAACTTTTGTCTCGTTTATGTAGATGAGTGAGTGTAAGCTCACCGACTAAAGGAGGTTATCGGACTAATACAAATAAAGCGTATAAAGTATTACTAGTGTGTACACACTAAGATCATAAACCAAGGTCACAGTAAATGCGAAACAGGTGAAAGATCAACTAGGATTGGCACGAAGTGTTAAGTGAGTGAGTTAGTGAGTGAGTGAGTGAGTTGGTGAGTGAGTTGGTGAGTTAGTTGGTGAGTGAGTTAGTGAGTGACTGAGTGACTGACTGACTGACTGACTGACTGACTGACTGAGTGAGTGAGTGAGTGAGTGAGTGAGTGAGTGAGTGAGTGAGTGAGTGAGTGGATACCCCAGCTCGCACCGCCGACGCCAGCGCAGGTACTCCTGCACCCAGCGCTGCGCTTATTCAATCTTTGGGCGACGCTGCTTCTCGCCTTGGTGACGTCTCTCATCAGTTGCTTTCCCAGCGTAGTCACGTATTAACACTCCAGGATAAGAAGCATAGCGTTCCATGTCATCGTTGCGTGTTTTCACTTTAGCCAACTCATCCACACTTGGCCATCCGAGTCGTCACTCCACACTGTCATTCTCTACATCAGCATCATTGGTGCTGCTCCCACAACCGATAGACACCTGGCGTAGCCTCCTCTAGCTAAGCGCGTTCTAACTTCACTCTCCAACCGAAACGATAGCAAAAATTTTCCGGCAGTTTCACAATCTCCACAGTCCATATAAAATATCACCTTCCTGGATGTCATCATCTAAAATGCGAATCATCCTAGCGCCTAGCGCTAGGACGATATTCTCCGGCTTGCATCGGAAACGCACGCGGGCCTGTATATTTTGATTGAATTCATAGAGCAGGGCACCACAACTCAGCTTGGTCACAGGCAGCCACTCTGTCTCATCGTAGCCTTTCCACTTCACCAGGTATTCTCGGGTACGACGTGAAGTCTTGCTCCTCATCTTCCACTGCATGTCTAGAATTGCTTCCACTTCATGCTCTCCTTGCTCGTGGGCAGGTTCAAAGCTGTCTTCAGGTAGTAGTAGTGCAGCGTCAAAGTCGTCGTCTGGTGCACAATGGCTTCCTCGCGAGGAAGCCATTGTGCACCCAGGGGTTCATCCAGCATTCTCCTCCACCTTGATATTCCCACGGAAATCGTCATGCATTTCCAGGATCCGGAAGGGTCCATCCCAGAGATGTGTCAGTTTACGGCTCAATTATGGTTGTACTTTGGGTATGTATGGGTATGTAGAGCCACACCGCATCGCCAACCTGGAAATACGCTTCCAGGCGCTCCAATAACTCCTTCCACTTCCTGGTTTGCCCTTCCGACAGTCTTCGCTTTGCGACTTTCTGGAGAACCTCAGCGCACGCCGAGCGTAACTATAATCACGCTGCATCTCTTTTGGAAACGGATTATCCGGCGATAAGGAGGATGCCTTGGCAAAGCACTTTAATTTTTGAAGTGTCCTGTGCGCCCACGACAGCCCTTGAAAATCCTGGCTAGAGATTTATTCGCACCCTCGTTCGTACTCATAACCGCATCAGGTCTC
>NW_008649094.1:79372-80913 GCF_000247585.1 Phytophthora nicotianae INRA-310 | reverse complement strand
GCTTGTGGCGGCCTACGTTGGGCTGCGTCTGGACCTTTCGGGGACCGGATGCGCCTGGCGGTTGGGCTACTCTTGTTGTGCCGGAGAGAAAGGTGGTTGGCTTTCGGGTTGGCTGCTGTGTCCTTAGTGCGTTGAACAACCGGCTCAGAACTGGAGCGGACAAGGGAAATCCGGCTGTTTAATTAAAACAAAGCATTGTGATGGCCGGAGCACGTACGGCTTTAACCGCCCAACGTAGAACGTTGGAAGAAGCCTCATGCTGGACATTCAGTCGGTACGCGTTGCCGTGTCGTTCAAGTACTGTGAACGGCCCGATGAATCTTGGAGCAAGCTTACTTGCTCCAAAGTTAGACACTGCATGTTTAATCAGGTTTTGTGCAGCTAACAAAACCAATGAACCCTTTTCGAATTCAGTTGTGTTGCCCCTGCCAACATTGTCCGCATTCAGCTTCTGTCGACCGGCAGAAGCTGCGATAAAATTTTGTACAAACCGTATTACGGCTTGTCTTCGCTGGACAAAGTCTAGCACATTCGAGCTGAACTCCTTCAGCTCGTCGCCTTCGTCCGCAGTAGGCCCTGCCTGCTCGCTATCATCTCGTGCTCGTTCCTGCTCGAACGAAACGCAGCACGCGTCACCGCAGCTGATAGTGTGCTATCAGCTGTCCTCTGCGGTTGTTCAGGCGCAACCGTAGATCCTCCCCCACTTAAGGAGGAAGCTATCCCTCCGAGCATGCTCGGCAAATGTGGATGCCGCATGGCATCCACACAGAACGGTGTATGCCCTGTCGAGGCATGCACCGAGTTGTTGATGGCAAACTCTGCCATCGGCAAGCACTCGCTCCAATGCGGGAACGAGTGAGCGTAGCTCTTCAGCGCGTCAACCAGTACTCGGTTGACGCGTTCCGTCTGTCCGCCCGACTGCGGATGATCCACAGTCGATATTGACAAGAAGTGTAAACACTTCTTGCCAGAACCGCGCTGTGAAGCGTGATCACGGTCCGACACAATGTCGAGCGGCATGCCATGGTGTTTGAACACCATGTCAACAAACAGTCGCGCAGTCTGCGCGGCTGTAACAGTAGCCGGGACGGCAGCAAGATAGACCATCTTGCTGAATCGGTCCACAAAGACAACGATGCCCGTCCTCCGCTTGCTGTCAGGCGGAAGACCGAAGACAAAGTCCGTGGGCATGGACTGCCAACACTCCGACGGCGTCGGAAATGATCGAAGAGGAGCCTGCGTGAACAGCGCAGGCTTCACGCGTTGACAAACCTCGCAAGCACGTACGTACTTGCGCACCCACTTATACTGGTGGTGCCAGTAGAAGTCGCGCGTGAGAAGAGTGTGTCTTCTCACGACCCGGATGCCCTGCCGTCTGGATTCACATTCAGCGGTCAAGAACCGACGGACTACGGTACTACGACTCGGTGACGGTTCGAGCGACTCTTCGGTGGGTGCGACTAGCAGTTGAACGATCGGCGGAGACATGAGAAGGCACAAGGACAGTTGAGGTAACTGTTGGCACGTGTAGCGATCCATAA
>NW_008649094.1:59843-78680 GCF_000247585.1 Phytophthora nicotianae INRA-310 | reverse complement strand
GTTCGTGGCTTGAGCAACTTGAATGTAGCCACTTCGGCGATTACTTAGAAATCGCTACACCACATCTTTCTCGGTTCGTAGGTCGTGCCAATAGTATTGCATGCCGTCAGGACCGTCAAGATTAGACTTCTTCTCGTCTGAGAAGATCACGCGGTCCCAATCGGTACATGCACGGATCATGGCCTTTGCCCACTTTCGTCGAGCTAACTTATGACTTGCCTTCAGCATAGGAGTACGTGTGCGCTTCACGAAGCTCATGAAGGGAGCGTTTTGAAGTACACGTCGCACAGTACGTACCGATACATTCAATCCTAGAGCAGCTTTCACTCCACTCGACGATCCTCCACCCTTTTTGCCTCCAAAATTATCTGTCGTTGTGTCCTTGCTGACACCTTGCTCGGTCTCCCAGTCCGCTTAGCCTTCCCATGGCGCTCCGTGTTCTTCATGAACTTGCCTACACTCGTTGCGACCGTCCCAGATGCTTGCCAATCGCAACAAATGTCCATCCAGCTTCTCGACGGCCAAGGATTGTCCCCTTTTCGACGTTAGTAAACTCGGCGCCTTTGCGCATGTTTTACTGGTCTCGTAGCAAATCTTAAACTGTCAGATGCATTGCCAACGACAGCTGAGACGCTGGGGTGTATTTCAAAGGTATTGCAAGCTTCTAGAACGCAGTAGAACAAGAGTATTGGCGGGAAATTTGCGCGCGCACAAACTTCTGGCCAGTGTCAGAGTGATGGTCACTCCTGTATCTATACAACCACGGATCGCCTTGCCAAAAAATTGTATGCTCCGATAGCTCTTCGTTTAAATAGCAATTCTACGCAGTTTTGGTATTATCTGCTTCAAATTGACCTAATTATTTGCAAAATAGTGGTCCGCACAAATTTATGGATAGCACTGTAAAGCAACATTGCCTCCAACTTAAAAATTGTATTGATAAAATCCATTGCAATGATAAAATCCATTGCAATTCACCCACCGACCCCTACATGAGCTACTACCCACCCTTCTTTCTTTTAAAATTTTTTTTTTTAAAACACTAGTTCCCAGGCAACGTGATCCCGATCGCGGACCCAACTGCGCGATGAGCTTTCCGCAAGCGAATTTAGCATAGACCTATAAAGTCGCTTTTAGGCCTCTAGATATTATTGTGAAAACCGCTTCGAATGTCTAATCCGATTACAAACCGGACCATTTAGAGGCTTAATTAGACTATGAAGCTCGGTTTTATTTATAAATCAGACCAGGTGGCAAGTATTTAGAGACGCCACCTCAGATTCCCGAGGCTATTTAAACACTGGTGTGTTCGGGTGATTTGATTTACAAATCCATCTGAACGGCCGATTTATCTCTAAGTCGGTCTGAATGTCCGATGCCTCCTCGACATTCCAAGACCAGGTCATCGCAAAAACGACGACGTGTCTAAAACAGAGACCCCTCGTGCATGCATTTCCATAGAGATTGATGAAGTTGCGGAGGCAAACCGGTCAATTACTGTTGTGAAATTACTTTGGATGACTCCTTGGTAGCAGGATATCGATGCATCCAAGCTGTGCTTGCCCGCAGGAGACAATTGAGGGCTTGCATTAGCTTCAGCTTTTCCATCGAGGGCATCTATGAATTAGCTTACACAATTCAAATTATTCGACGTTTTACCACAATTATATGTCCGTTTAAGTCCCTCTATTTTAGATTTATGCCCTGTTTTACGCGTGCAAATCGTCGGACAATCGAAGAGGTTTCACAATAATAATAACTGGAGCATTTGCACATAGTCATAACTTTTCGGTGCATCGACCTCAATATGATCCAATAGCTGGTTTTACAATAGTTGGCACAATAATAACTGCAACCGCAACAGAATTGAAAGAGCAACTCGAGAGCTCTGCAAGTTAAACAGCGCTTCGCGGTCCGTAGGTTTTTGGCGACAACGGAGATGTCTTCACAAGCCATACACCCTCTGTTACTAATCTGGATTTTGGGGCTCGCATTGTGGCGACAGCGGCTCCGCTCCGTGGCGGGTGGTGCTAACGTATGGCGAGCAGTGAGAAATCCCATCGCGGCGTAAGCTGCCCGTTGGCGCTGGCGGCCGAAACATCGTGCGCAGGAATTCTTTTAGTAGGACTGCCTGCTCCCCCCACACGGAGAGGGAAGCTCGAAAATGGATTTTCAGGGTGGAACTTGCCGTCACGACTGCTGTTGGTTGACTCCAGTCGCGACGGTCAATCTCCTGCGAGGCGTAAACGAGCCCCTATAGCATCGGCAGCAGCCCAGGCGAAGTGATGGCGATCGTCCCGCGTCGCTGCGTTGCAAGTGTCACCTTGCAGTGCAATTAGTGCTGTCGGTAAGAGACGAGTCTCATTCTGACTCCTTTGATGCTTCAGCATAATCACAGCGACCGTTATGACTGCAAAGCTGGCACAAATTTGTGCCGTTTCCACATACGTGGGGTTGCTTCTCAATCCTTCTCCACGACTGTACTCTGCCATGGCAGCATCTTCGCCTTCTCGAGGCTAGCAAAGGTTTGTCAGTCCACCCCAACGTCGTCCAAAGCGCTACATTGTCGCTGGTGGTTTCTATAAAGGAACAGAAAGACGGCCGAGACACCCCGATTGTCGAAAGAGGGTATAAAACCTTGCATATTGTATAATTGATAGAAGAAAGACAACTGAAAAACGAGCATTCGCTGCTCGAAGAAGCTTTAACGAGCCAAACCCGCAACGATGCACATGTAGATACGTTTTGGGCGATCCCCACCGACAGCAACATTAGTTCTATTGCTAAAAGTTAAGACTCACTCGGGTAAAGTTTCGGTGACGAGGAGGAACAACAGCTTCTTAAGTACATCGATCCGCAGCGACAGAGAATCTCTGCTACGATACCGTGGTCTGACGTCCGCCGTGCGTCGCGACTCGTGGTTGTATCAACGTATAAATGTTAGGAACCTGAGAGTCAAAGCTCGGTTCTTAAATTTGATTTCTTATCTATCTGAAGCACTTTCATTCCCAAGGATCCAGGACAGCAATACTTTTCTAATCGCATTAATATTGCCCCCGATAACTTATCATGTACGGCCGCGGTTGCATAATAAGGGTATTGATGAGCACAGAGACTGGCCATTTCGTGAAAGAAATGGCTCATGCAACGACCGACGATAGCTCTTGGCACAATTCGTTCAGTGGGGGATTTGGGCCGGAAGACTCGAAGCGAACTTCGGCAAAAAGCAATCGGAAAGCACTTCGTTAGGCGCTCGCTCGACTATCGCAGCGCTTTCCTACTAGTCAGTGACGTCCACTTAGCGTTAGTTAACGTGGGCCGCTCATTGCTAGTATTTACAACTCAACTCTCGCAGGGACAGCAACTGCCAAGACAGGAACCGACTCACTCGAAGTAATTCATTGCCGATGCGACAGCGTGCGAGTACCAAAACGCAGCGCCGCCTTAAGCAGCAGCAGCGCGACCCGTATGCGCTCACAGACGATGTGTACTGCGAGGCCCCGACATTCCATGTAGGCGGTCTCGTGACGGCTGTGGGGGTGGTGCAGCTTTTGGTGGCCATGGTTCTCGGCGGTTATGTGTTCGGTGGTGCGTTGCTCTTCTGCTTCGTGCTGCTGGGGGCGCTGGGCCTTGCATTACTGCACCATAGCGACCCGAAGGGCACCAAGCAAGGACTGGGACTCAAGCAGGCAATCAGCCGGCTTATGGCTCTGCGCCGCAGTGCGTTGGACTACTCGCTGACGCTGTCGATCGCACAGAGTAAGGAGTATCAGACGCAGAAGAAAGAGCTACAGATCGCAGTAGTGCCGTCAAGTCCCACGCCACAGAAGGTGGTGGCGGCAATGGCACTGAAACCGGAAGAGACTGTGAAGGCCAAGCAGAAGAGGAAGCCGACGCCTCTCGCGAGCAATGCCCCACTTGCGACGTTGAACCGCGTGGACATGAAGTCTGTGCCGACGATCATTTCGGAAGCCGCTGACGATCTGTTCATGGAGAAACCTCGAGCGAATTCGGAGCCGAAGCAGGTGCTGCGGAGTCGACCACTACTGCCGCTGAAGCCGAGAATGGAGAAACAAGCACCGGTGCAGGAGAAGAAGAAGAAAATGCAGGAGAAGACAGTGTCAGTGCTACCGAAGACGTTGGAGAAACCGGAGATAAAGACTCAGAAGCCTCGACCGCTGAAAAAATCCGAGCCGAAGGATCCCAAGGTTGCAGCCGAGAAGGAGGTGCTTCCCAAGGCTGAACCGAAAGCTGTTATTCCAGTGTTGCCCAAGGCAGAACCTGTGGAACTACCGAAGCCCAAGCCAACTGAGGTTGCTCATCCTACTGCAACTGACGACGTCGAACCGGTTGCTCCGGTTGTGGCTCCATTGCCGGTTTTCCCGGCAGTTAAGCCTTTGGTGGAAGTGGCGCGCGGTGAGCCAGCAATGGAACGGGAGCTAGTTGTGACTCGCAGAGTGCTTTTTTACTCGAACCCGAAAGTCGAGGCGGAGTTGGATCTGGAAGAGCAGGAATTGGAGCAAGAACTTGAACAAAAACAGGAACTGGAGCTCGAACACGATCCGGAAGACTTTGCTCTCTCGATAGAGGCATTCCCACCTTTGTCACCGGCAATGACACCGCAGGAACCGACGCCACTGCCTGCTGCTGACGTTCTGGAGCCAAACTTCCTTATGGACATTGAGCTGGAGCCGATCTCCAAGCCTGAGAAGAAGTTAATCTCACTAAATTCTCTGCGTCTCAAACAGGTGGACAACGCTGATCTGCGCTCGATGATGGACGAATTGGATGCGATGCAGTCGGAGCTTGACGCCGCTATGGCTCGCTGCACTTCGCTGTTGAATGGAGATGACGACAAGGAAGCGACATCCAATGCATCAACGCTGGGGTTGGAGCCGGATGGGGGAGAAGAACCAATCTTTTGCTGCTAATATTTTAGGCATGGGATCACTATGATGCACGCACTACGAGGTTTTCAGTATCTTCGGTTTTGATGCGAGTGTGTGCGTCATATTTTGTTTGGCTTTTTTATAAGAGAGAAAACAGGAAAAACAAAGAAAAATGGAGAAGTAAACGACACAATAAAAATTTTCCAAGGTCTCTGAGCCCATTCCACCACTATCGATACCCCATTATTTGTTCAGGAAGGCCATGAAGGACGAATAGGCACGCTCGAGGTCGAAGCTGAGTTGACGTGCTTGTTCTTCATCCAGTTCTTCTGAGGCGCGCATTGAGTTCATCGTACGTAGCCAGCCCTCGATCTTGTCACGACCAGCGAAGTCAGGTGGCAAACCACTAACCATAGTCAAAGAGCTCATCATCTCGCTCAGCAGCGGCTGGATCTCGTCCACAGCTCGGATATTGAGCTTGAGCACATCCATGAGCGTGATGAAGTTCTGCACGGTCTGCGCCACGTTGACCGAATCAGTCTTGCGGTTGGTCGTGTTGTGCACCACCGTAGCAGGCACACCAATGCGCACGAGACGCTCTAACGCACGTGGGCAGTCCAGTCTGTACTCGGCGATGAAGCTCTCCACGCTGTCGATGAAGCCGCCGAGGCGCAGAGCAGTCTCCGCCGTTTTGTATTGCGAGATGAGCTTCGTGCATGCCTCCGTGTACTGCAACCCATTGCACCACAGTCAGATTCATTACACAGTACCCAAAGTCCTAACTTTGAAGCTCTCAACCTCCTCAGGTGTGATGGCATCGCGAACGTAGGCAGCTTCCAAATGCTCCGTGGTCTTGAAAATGGCGAACAGGTCTGCCAGGTCCTCGTACTTGCGTCGATCTTTCGTGTCAGCCCAGAGCTTGATTTCCTGTCGTCAAAAGCGTATATACCAGTAATTAGAAGAAAATAGGAGGTTTACGAGGCGACAATGCAGACATCTCGCGTGGACACGTACTCGGATTTGTTGCGGCGGTGGGGGTGCCAAGTAAGGCGCCTGCGTAGTGGTGAGAGAATTACAAAACGGAGATGAAGAGCTATACATTAAAGGGAGTGGGTACAAGTATCAAAGAAGCGCACGCTGGACGAGGACGGTGGCTGCGGCAAATTCCCGAAGGTGTAGGAAGACGCCATGTTCGACTCTGGTGTCTTCCTGAAAAGTGTCAAGTTTCTTAAGGATTTGGATTGATCCAATCAAAAGGCGTGTCCAACGCTATTTCGACCACTCATAGGACAGCATGGTACTCAAAGTTGAACGTTGTGGTTGAACGCGTTGTAGCATTACCACGCCATCTTTTGGGGATGGTGTTCACTATTGTAGAATTTAGACGATCTCGTCGGGTGTGGCATCGATGAGCTTTTGGATCTGGAACTGCTTCTCCACGATCGGCCTCACATCATCCACGTCTACGAGGCTTTCTAGGAATGGCAGCAGATTCAGCAGCTCGGCGTCCGCTTCGTCGTCATACCATGTCTCGATGGGGATGCCGTTGTTCACCTGATACCCGAACGCGTGCGGTGAGTTGTCCACCAGCAAGACCTTCGACAAGTCACGCCCGAGGACATTGAGGTCCTTTAGATAGTTGCCGAAAACGTCAAGACAGTCGTCTCGGTACAGTCGGTACCTGCAGAGCAGCGAGCATGTGAGTCACTGCTACCAAATAGCATTAATTGTCATCTACGTACTTGATGAGATTGCGGTGCGGGTCCAGCATGTTCATGAGTTTCTCGGCGTACACCTTGTGGGATGCGGTGAACACCACGATCTCAAAGAGCTTGGACACGCGCTTGAGGAAGTATTCCATGTGCGGGCGCTTCTTCACGTTGACTATGTACTCTACGCCGTTGAATGTGACCTGCTCGGCGAGCAACACGATGAGTCAGCCTAGAGTCCACAAGCACCAACAGTAGCAGACTGAACGAACCGGGAACTGCATGTGTGGGTTTTTCACTTCATCCACGCTACAATGCACGAGGGTCTCGTCCAAGTCCAACACCAGGCAGATTTTGGGCGCGTTGCGTGACTTCTCTGGCAGTGAAATGGGTCGTTTACCCTCCACAATATCCTCGTACTTCGGCAGAGTCTTCATGAAGTAGAACCTGCAATATCGAGAGCATGTCAGTCAGTATCGATAAGGTACAGTTGCAACTCGTACGGGTTGAACTCCTGTTCGGGAGCTGTGGTGTCTTCATCGTCCTGCTCCTCTGTTTCAACCGACTCCTCCTCTTCTGCAGCTTCCTCCTCTATTTTCTCCTCAGGCTGTGTCGTGTGTGCAAACTTTGACTCCAGTCTTGTTCGAGCATTGGGAGGAGACGTACTAGTCGACCGCGATACTCTTGGTAACTTCAATGCCGGCGAGAACAGCTCGTCGTTGGCTTCTTCATTGGCACTGGTGTCCGCACTTTCCTCCTCCTTCTCATCTTGTTTGCCATTAGGGGACGATGCCGAGTCATAATTGAGAGTACGCGCCTTCTTTGCCCTCGGCTTCTTCTCGTCCTTATCATTTTGGTCGTATTCCTCCAACAACTTCCGAGGCGAAAAGAACTGTTCCTCTTCTTTAGACCCGGGAGCGTTCCCATCGCACATATCGAACGGTGACGCATGTGTGGCCTTGGTGGACTTGCTGGTCTCTGCGTGATAAGGGATAGCTGAGTTAAGTGCAGTAGGATTGTTATTGGAGCTTCTTATGTACCTGCCGCCTGGGTGTGCTGGCGCTTCATGGGTGTGGAGGCGATGGGCGAGAGCGGATCAGCGTAGTGCCCCTGTTGCGGCGACTGCTGTTTGCTTTTGCGATTCTTGCGGCGCTGTCGCTTACGCTTGCGGTTCGCATCATGGGCTTCGGTTGCCATGCCGTTTCTGCTGGCTCGGCTCGAACTTACGCCTAACGACCAGACAACAATATGCAATTGTATTTTTCCTAAGACGCAGTTGGACATTTGTTAGGAGAAATAATGAAATGAAATGATTTATAGATGTGTTTTAGGAGAAATGGTGTGTTGTAGGTGCAATTCAAAATTTCGCGCGTCATTTTAAAAATATGGCAAGGTCAAGTTGAAGCCATTTTTGGCTCTCGTCTTATGACGAGTTGAGGACGTGGGCAAGTGGTGGGTATTAATATGCAGCTACCGAAAGATCCACGTTTCATTCGAGGCGCAGCAGCGGACGGAGAGGAAGCGGACGGGGGATGAGTTCGGACAAGTCTCGTGGAGTTGGCGTTATGCTGCAGCGCCGCCGAATGGTGTGGCTGCAGCACAAGCGCAAGCTGCAGTATCAGATCATGTGTCGTGTGCACAAGGTGCGTGAAGCCATTTGCAAAGCACTGACAGAAGTGAACACTGACGCTTATAGTGGTGTGTGAATTAATCAGCAACTGGCGTCCCCTGACGATGTGTACGAACAGCACGAGCAGCGATTCCTGGGGCTGCTGCAGAAGCTACTGGACATTCGCAAGAGTTTGGAACACTACCGCACGACGGCTCTCCCCGTGTACTGCTCTTCATGTGCCAGTCTCGGCGCGGACGTGTGGTGTGTTGTGAGTGTGGATGCTGTCGGCAAGGGAGCCGACGCAGAGAAGTTTCGACATGCCATGTGCGCTATTAACGAGACTAAGGAGGCCAAGAACCACTTCTTCAATGCGGTGCGTTGTACGTGCGCTGAGTTAAGGAGGAACGACACAGACTAATTGAAAATTTGTTACCGCTGTGCAGGATGCAGTGTTGTCAGGAGCAGTGCGCTTCCTGGATATCCACATCAACGCAATGAAGTCGGTCCAGTCGCAGATCTCCCATCGTAAGAATGTCAAGCTCGAGTTCGACCGGTACGAACAAAAACTCAGCAGGCTGCGGAAACGAAAAGATGCTGGAACGGCTCCGCAGCGGTTGGAACGCAACGAACAGAAGCTGCAAAAGGCTCGAATGGCGCTGCAGACCGTGACCTTTGATCTGTATCGAGTATTTGCCAAATACGAGAGCGAGCGGGATACCATGCTGAACGGCGAGTTGGAAATGGTGCGCCAGGTGATGCATAACTTCTATGCCAAGAATGCAGAGGCTACGAATTTCTCCATTCGTGGAGAGGTTGATCGCAGCGTGGTGGACGCTCGAGCCGAGCAGCTCTTCAAGAGTATGGTAGATAAAGAGGTAGAGCAGGATGCTCTCAAACTGCTTCCTTCAAGCTGCGTCAGCGATAATGCGCCTCCGGCTTTGACTCTCGCTGCTGATGGCGCTCCATCCAGTCCTAGCACTCTCGTACCAGCCAAGCCGGTTTCTACAATGCTTGCATCACCAACTTCCAGCCCCAGCGGGGAAAAACAGACCCCAACGCACTCGACACATTCGAGTTCAGGACCGGAGCGAGAAATCATTGAGGAGGACGAACTTAGTGAAAAGCTCAGGACCATCCAGCTCTCACGGCCTTCGATTCAGCCTGTGAAGGTCTATCGGATGGGAAGACCGGCACCAACTCCCGAGTAAGCACCGAATAATAAAGTCCATGCAAGCTCATTTATCCATCAGGACCAGTTGTCGCTGGACACGTTGTGGGAGTGTCCTCGTTGAAGTTTATGTGACAGAGATGGGCATCTGTTAAACTCGCATTCAGTGCGAATCGGCGTCTGTCACCCCATTTCTCTTTCTACCACAATGGCCCCAACTTCTGCTGTTGTCTCTGCACAGACCGCCGGAGAGACTAAAACCACTGCATCCATGAATGCGTCCAAGGCGGCGTTCGTGGCGGATAACGACGGCGCGTACGGATACGGCGGGGGAGCGACGTTACGGATCGACGAGATGCGTAAGAACGAGTTCCGCCACATGCAGGGAAGCGTGTACTTGGACCACGCGGGCGCAACAATATATTCGCAGACGCAGCTGGACGCAACATTCCAGGAGCTCCAAGGCGGATTGTTTACTAACCCGCACAGCGCAATTGGCGGCGCCCAAGTAGGGTCGACAACTGCGAAAATTGAGAGCGTACGGCGCCGAGTGTTGGCATTTTTCTCGGCGAGTGAGGAAAAGTACACATTGATCTTTACATCGGGAGCGACGGCGGCGCTGAAACTGGTCGGTGAGAGTTTTCCATGGACAAAGGAGAGCACGTTCGCTTACTCCATGGACTCACACACCAGTGTGCTTGGAATTCGAGGGTATGCTGCAGCAAAAGGATCGTCGATACAGTGTGTTGAGCTGAGCGAGCTTGAGGAAATAGAGAGAGATGAGCAAGTCTCCGCTGAATCTACTTGCTGTTTTACTGAGACTACTCCCATGAGTCTGTTTGCCTTTCCTGCGGAGTGCAACTTTAGCGGAGTGCGGCATTCTCTTTGCCTTGTGGACCAAATTCGAGCTGGGTGTTGGAACCCTTCAACCGAAAGCGTATCGATGAAGAAATGGCTCGTGTTGGTCGATGCAGCCAAGTACGTGGGAACGCATCGACTCGATCTCTCAACGTACCATCCGGACTTCGTGGTGCTCTCATTCTACAAGATATTTGGCTATCCAACGGGGTTGGGCGCCTTGATCGTCCGAAAAGCTGCACTATCGTCGTTGAAAAGGGAATACCAAGGTGGAGGCACGATCCAGAGCATTTTGGCAGGTCGAAACTATGCCATTCCACGTGGATTGGACGGCAGCGGCGATGCAAGCGCTCGTTTTGCTGATGGTACGCAGTCGTTCCTGTCGATTCTTGCTCTGCGCCACGGTATCGAGCAAGTCGGAAAACTTGGCATGGCGAGCATTTCAGCTCACACAGCTGCATTACGAACGCTGCTTGTCGACAAGCTCATAGGTCTTAAGCATTGGAATGGACGCCCAGTTTGCGAGATTTATGGCAATAGTAGTGGTAAGACACATTCAGAACAGCAAGGTCCGATCGTTGCGTGCAATTACCTACGCGCAGACGGCAGCTACGTCGGATACAGCGAAGTCCACAAACTCGCAGAGATTCACAATATTCACTTGCGGACAGGATGCTTCTGCAATCCCGGCGCGTGTCAGTATTACCTCGGTCTGAAGGAGTCGGACTTGGTGTCGAATATTGCTGCTGGTCATGTCTGTGGAGACGACATTGATTTGATAAATGGTCTGCCTACTGGTGCCGTTCGCTTGTCTCTGGGATATATGACGACGTTTGAAGACATTGAAGCGTTTGTGGAGTTCACCTTCAAATACTTTGTTTGCAGGACGGCACCAACTGAGGTGGCCAATACTATAACGCCGTCTTCGCCAATCTTCTCATCGTCTCTACCTAGAGTTCCCCATCTCTCCAAGATCACACTATTCCCGATCAAGTCTTGCGCGGGGATGGTCCTCAACGCGTGGCCTGTTGGAACGAGGGGCCTACTATTCGACCGAGAATTCGCGATCGTGGATGTGTCCACGGGTACTGCTTTGACACTGAAGACACTTCCAGAACTGTGCTTCTTGCACCCCATTATCGATCTTGGACGCGAGACGCTGACGATATCCTATCGCAAACCGGACAGCTCTGAGTTCCAACTACCCACAACGATGCCGTCGTCTTCTGAATCTCCTCCATCGCCACCATTCACTATACCTCTACGCGCTGATATCTCCATGACAAAGCACCAAGATGAAGGCAATCCACGTAGCATGCGTGTTTGCACTGACAGCTGCAAGGGGCAAGATGTCGGCGCAGACGTTTCTCGATGGCTAAGTTCGTGTCTAGGTCGGCAATGCGCGCTCGTTCGAGTGTCCAGCAACCACCTCCGACCGTCTCAAGCACATCGACCCAAGACGCATAGCACTACAAAGCAACAGTCTGATATTCAGGGCCCCGAAGTTTCCAACAATGACTCCCGTCCTGCGTCCATCGGGTTTGCTAACCAGGCCCAGTATCTTCTCATCTCGCGCCAGAGCATCATGCATTTCAACGCGGTACTCGGATCCGTCGACACGTCCATGAGCATCAGTGAGGACGCTTTTCGTGCCAACCTCATCGTGGACGGATGCGCCGAGTCCTTCGAGGAGGACAAGTGGAAGCACATTCGCATTGGCAGCAGCAGCTTCGACGTCTCGGGCCCATGCAGCCGCTGTAGCGTCATCAATCTCGACCCGCACACAGGCACGTTCCGCCGACAGCCTCTCCAGGTGTTATCCAGCTATAGGCGGCAGCGCAGCAGCATCTACTTCGGCCAGTTCCTTACCGCAACACCTCCGACTGCTGTTGAGACCGTGTGGCTGCGTAGTGGGGATCAAGTTGAAGTCGTCAGATGAGGCTGGCTATCCTGTGATAATGCATCTCCCCTCGAAAACAGTCATCAATTTCCAAAGTCTCGGTATCTTTTGCGAGGTTTTTTGTCTCTTACATTTGACAAGAGGTTTTTCACTTACGTACGTGCCTCCCCCTCATAAGGATACCAACCAGCGGAGCCACTCGCGTATTCCCCACGTCGCAAGCAAGACCCAAAGAGATTCTAACATCAAGATGCCGAACCCGCAGGTATTTTTCGACATGACCGTTGGCGGTGCCCCCGCTGGCCGCATCACGTTCGAGCTGTTCGCCGACAAGGTGCCTAAGACGGCTGAGAACTTCCGCGCTCTGTGCACGGGCGAGAAGGGCGTGGGACGCTCGGGCAAGCCGCTGCACTACAAGGGCAGCGCCTTCCACCGTGTTATCCCGAACTTCATGTGCCAGGGCGGTGACTTCACCCGCGGCAACGGCACGGGCGGTGAGTCCATCTACGGCGAGAAGTTCCCGGATGAGAACTTCCTCCTCAAGCACAAGGGCGAGGGCATCCTGTCCATGGCCAACGCCGGCCCCAACACGAACGGCTCGCAGTTCTTCATCTGCACGGTCGAGACCTCGTGGCTGGACGGCAAGCACGTCGTTTTCGGCCGCGTCGTGGAAGGCATGGACGTGGTCAAGGCCATCGAGTCTGTGGGCTCGCAATCGGGCCAGACCAAGAAGCCCGTGGTCGTTGCCAACTGTGGCGAGCTGTAAGCGGCCTAGCTGCAAATTCAATTCGCTACGAGCGGCCTGGTTGATTGCTGAGTGACCAGCTACGACGGCGTCTGCTTATTCGATGCAGTACAGATGCGCCTGCTTCACAACGATAATTAAACGGATGCTTGTTCCCCTTCCTTTTCGCTTCTTTTCTTTCTTGACCATGCTTCGTTGCCGTGCCTTGCCATGCTCTTGTCTCGCTCGTGGTGTTGCCATAGCTGTCGCAGTCTCCGACCGATCTTTTTCGCCGCGCGCCAGATGGCTTCAGAGGGAAAGCGTACAGACGCTGCGAACGAGATTCATCGAAGCCCGAACTGTTGCTGCAGGTTTGACATTGCAGCGAGTCTTTATTTGCAGAGGTAGAGCGAAGCCGACTACAACATGTAGTAGTATATGCGTGTATCAACTGTATGGGGAATGCAATCAGCACTTTAACGTTAACATGTAAAGATGGAGACGAAAGTTGAGGTGTTCATCACCTCCTCGCGCGCTGTGGCTCGTTCTTGACTAGGACTTCCCCATCGAAGACAACAGGGACAGCGGAGACCGCATTGTTCGCATTGCTGCGAGTCCGGCGTTTCTTGCGTTGATGTGTGCCATCGTGTTCTCGAAGAGCGGCGAGTTGCTGCTCTAGATCCATCGGCGCGTCTTCCGTGAGATCGAAGACTTCGCCTTCTGCTTCAGCCTGCTCTATCCGATGCGTGATGGCTTCCTCGATTGACATAGATCCCTCGATCTGAATCTCCTCGTCTTCTGCCTGAGCTCCGTCTTTGGCGGGGGCAAACATGCGCACAACACGCCGAACTGGCGCAGCGAAGTCGGCACACACATACGCGTCTTCCTTCTCACCATCGAAGAACGAGTCGTCCGCTGCTACTGCCTTCTGCGTGACTTCGTGGATGTCATCGTAGAGCGTCGCCTCCATCGTGTCTTCAGCAATGAACCGGACAACAGCCACGATGTCATTCGTCTGCCCCATTCGTAACACACGACCAATAGCCTGCTGCTCCAGTGTACTGGCCTGCATGGGACTGAATCCAACCGGGTCTAAGAAAATAACGTGCGATGCCACCTGCAAGTTGATACCAGACGCACTAGTGAGTGAGTTCAAGATGAGGACCTGGATGTCTCCACTGTGGAATGATGCAACGTGAGCAGACTTCGTCTCGCTCGACTGATGCTGGAGGAACACTGCACTCGAAACATTGGCAAGACGAAGCGCCTTATCCACAACTCGCAGAGCGTGATCCCACATCGTAAACACCACGACTTTTATCGTTGACAGGCGGCTTAAGTACTGCACAAGGGCAGATATTTTGCTGCCGTACGCTGGCATCTTCGCGATGGCCTCGTCTTCGCGAATCTTTTCCGAGTTGATGAGCGCTACGCACTCTGTTACCTGCTTGAGCTGCTCTTCAACGACCGCGCGGGCACGTGGACACCGTTCATTGAGCGTGGACTCCATTGTCTTGGCGAGTTTCTCCACCTTGTCCATTGTGCCGAAATGTTTCAGTATGTAGTCTGCAATTTCGCCCTGATGGTAAAATAGCAGCTCCGTCGGCTCTGGCATTTCATCCCCGTACGGATAATGCTTGTACAACATGCGGAAGCCGGCATCAGTCTCTCCGTTATCATTGAAGAATCTGCTTAAGCCAGAGCTCTCCATATCGTCGAGACAGTCCTTGACAGTGACGTACGCGTTGGAGTGAATTGCTCGACAGATTGCCACTGTGTTCCGCGTCGCAGCTTCCATCAGATCCACTTCTTTTTTACGCTTAGTAGCCACAGTTAGCTGCCGGTTTAAGTGGTAACTCTCATCGCGAAATACTTCACTGGGACTTTTGATTTTGACCAGCGTTGGCGCTGCAGTGTCCTTAGAACTGTTCTGCTTGCCACCACGTTCGCGCTCGAGTATCCGATCAGAGATGCCTGCGTGCACACAAGTTTGTCGTGCGGCCTTGTACTCCCCTGACCACAGCATTCCCGAGCCAGCATCCTTGCCAGTCTTTGATGCGTCATCTGGAACAACTCTGTCGGCTACACCCTCTTTGCCACCAGCAGCCACTACATCCACATCTCCCAGGGCGAACAAGTCGTACTCAGACTGCTTCTCTGCTAGTGCCCACTCAATTTTGTACAACAACAACTCCTTCGGATGCAGCTTGACTGGGATGTACGTTTCGTCCACCTTGATTTTATCCGTGATCGCTTGTTGCTTCACCTGCGCGCAATTGCGCAGATAGAGTTTTCGCTTGATCTCGTCAAAGGCAGGATCATGCGGCAGTAGACGCAACCGCTTAAATCCTAGCAGTTGGTTGTTAGCGTATATCGACTCGGCCTTGCCTGGGAACGGAGTCGCAGTAATTAGCCACACGTTCAGGCACCGGTGTGTGAGCTGAATGAAGCAGTCTCTTGCGCTCTTTCCAGGCAGCACCAAGTCTTGTACTTCTTCGAAAATCACACGTCGCCACGGCTTCTGCGGCAGATGCAGCAGCGTCACCCACAGGGGACCACAATAGGCCTTGTGGACGAACTTGGCAGCTTCTTCGTACTCCTGCAGAGCAATGGGGTCCACGTGCAGCGGTTTTCCTCTGCTACCAATCTCTATTGGATAGAGCTTCCCGTACTGATAGTAGTGGTTCCTTGACTTGACAGCTTCTTCCACGCCTACGAGCACCAGCATGCGATTGGAGATATTCGCTCTGGCCGCGGGGTTCTCCACCAGCTCCATATACTGCCTCAGTCCCAGCACAACGTCGATCTCTCCGTCCTTGACAAACTTGCTCACTTCATGCTTCCACTGGGCCAGCAAATGTGACGGCGCTATGAGCAAGTTGGCACCGGCAGCGTAGTCTCTCGGCTCTCCGGCGATCAGCGCCAGCATCGTAGCTGTTTTACCCATTCCAATAGCGTCCGCCAATGCTCCTCCCTTGGAGAAATAGTCGAGCATGCCGAAGTTGAACTTGGCCACGTCCTCGTCGCGTGCCTCAATCTGCAGCATGCGGTGCAGTGAGCGGCGCTGGTGCTCGTACAGCGGCATGTCTTCGCGGAAGGCCGCAGGCGTGGGCTCCTCCGGAGCCGTCAGTGGCAGGAATGGTACTTTGAACTGCACATCCTCCGCCACGCGCTTGCAAGGGCTTGATCCCACGAACGCCTCGATGGACACCTGCGTGATGGGCTTGGGCTTGGATCGACCCATGGCGGAAGGTAGTTTCGAATGTTTTTGGCGGGAGTGTCCTCTACCTTTGTGTGGCATACATCATACATTTTGTATCTTTAGTTATCTGGTGACAACCAATGTGTCCGTGTCTATACCGTCACCGAACGTGCACGTGGCAAGGCCTGGACCTTCATTCCGCTATCCAGAACCGAGAAGTGCAGGCCATGGAGAGGAAGGCGCCGCCGCCGCGAGGCTTTGGCGGGCCCCCCGTCGCCAACGGCGCGCAACCGCAGCCGTTCGCGCGTCGGAATGGGCCCCCAGGCGCTTTCGGAGCGCCCCCCGTCGCTGAAACTACCGAGCTGACCGCTCCCCCTCCGCCACCGCAGCAGCCTCACCCACCACAGTCTTTCGGGTTCCCAGCGGCGCGAGGACCCGTCAACACTAGCGTGAGTGCTAACAGACGCGGATGGAAACCAGGGCGCGTCGGAGGACGTCATGACGTACGTTTAAACGCAGATTTAATGGCGGGTTTATTGAAAATAAGAGACTGATATGTGTTTTTTCTACAGTCACCGCTGTACGGCAATCACCGCAAGCGCCCACCGTCTTCATCCATGGACAGTAATGTGAGCTGGAGTGGCAGTGAGATCGAGTCGATAGGCGGCTTTGGTGGCGCGCACAGCGAGCAGGAGCAGGTGTCGAGACTGAGCTGGGCCTCGTCCGTTGCAGCCAAGGATGAAGCTCCAAAAGCACCACAACAAGACCTTGCTTCAGCAGCGTCGCTATTTGTAGCGCCAGAGGTACAGCATCAACGAACTCCACCGCCTGCTGCTGCTAGTGGAGAGCAGGAGACGAAACAGGCGGCTCGAAGTGAAAGTACGATGAACATCCAGCCGCCGAAGACTCCGATGGGCAAGCCGACGCAGGATACTGATGGAGAAATTAGTGCCGTACAGCGCGTTCGCATGGAGTTATCATCGCACGCGAGCACCCGCGCTGGGTCTCGCACCAACAGCTCGGAAAACGTGTTTGCTAGTACGATTCCTCCTGTGTATGATGAAGAAAAGAGCGGTCCGCAGTCGTGCCCTTCGACGTTCAACAACACGAAGCAGCCTCAATTTTCGATCGACAAGCTCCGTCAATTGCGCAGTAACGAACTGGTCGCGTCCAAGCTGTTGCCCACACGTCAAAGTGTCAACAGCCTTATGGGTTACGTGCGAGAGCTGCAATTGTCTGAAGCTACTCTGCGTAAGCAGCTGGTGAAAACGAAGCAGCATACGGAGGAAGAACTATCTCAATCGTTATCGAAGGTGAGCGAGTTGGAGCGAACCATGATGGAGGTGGAAAGAGACCGCGAAATGGCACGACGGAAGCTGGAGGAGCAGGAAAAGCTTATTCGCGACCTCGCAGCCAAGTTGAAGCAAGTGGAGGCAGTTAAAGCAAAGGTCAACGCATCCTCCAGTGTTGATGAGCTCCCTCCCATCGCTGAAGAAAGTCAAGCGGTCACCGAGAAGACTGTGCCAGCTGAGGAGAAAGAACCCGGAACACCGGATATGCCTCCTCTAGCGCCATCTCCCTCTGCCCAACCACCTCCCACGCAGCGAGATCAGGCTCCACTGACTCCTGTTCAGCCAAAGGATAGCAGCCGTGCAGCTCAGTTTGGACTTGCGTCACCTCGGTCACCGAACCAACCGCTTTGGGATCCTTGGGCTTCGGGAGGTGCGACTCCCATGAAGAACCTTCCGCCTGTGTTCACAATCGGGTCGACCAGTTTGGATCCAGCGGTAGCTTCATCCACATCGGCTGCTCCAACGTCCGCGGCCGACGCAACGACGACTGCTCCCGAATACGAGCTTAAATCAGTGCTGATGTCTCCGCGCCGTGATCAGGGCCAGGATGAAGCTTCCGAAACTGGAGACGCTGTTGAACCGGTGAAACAGAATGAATCTGCTGTGGCTGCGCAACAGGAGTTTGCAGCACAGTATCCTGGAGCAGTGTTTAATGTTGAAGCAATGCCGTCACCACCATACCCGCAGCATGAAAACTTGTCTTCGGCAGAAACGCAAGATGGAGAGTACGGCGCGCAGAGCCAAGAAAAAGTTCCCCTTATGAAGTCTCCTGTACAAGTTGTCCCTATGGCTATGGCTCCTACTGTCACGGTGGCTCCGGTCGATGACAATTCATTCGATCAGCAAGAAGCGAGTTATGTTTCTGCAGAGGGTACAAATGGTGCTGAGTGGAACGTAGTCCATGATCTGCACGTTATGCAGCCACCTGTAGCTTCATTTCCACCACCTGCGGAAGCTGACCCAGTTGGCGATGCGGCCAAAACGATCGATGAGAACGTGACTCCTGCTGTTCCTCCTAGTTTTGCCGATCAAGCTACTATTTCACCGCCACCGCAAGCTATGAGTGAAAATTCCGCTCTGGACTTAGCTACGCCATACAACGAGAGTACCCAGACTGCGCAATCTGAGCAAACGCCGACCGCCGACGGAGAAAATGTTGCTACTACTATGTCCAGCTCTCCGCCACTAGGTTCTGCTTCTTTCCAGCCTCCCCCGATGTCTGGAGATCAGCCTCCTCGTCCAGCTTCGCCAGCTAAAACGGAGAGCAAGAAAGTAGCTGCAGAGCCAGTCTCTTTGGAGACCTTGTTGGTTGATTTCTTCACGGAGGTAGACAAGAAACGCCTGAAGATGGCAAAGGTGTACGGAAAGAGATACGCGGGCCGTGAGAAGTGGCTGTTCGCTGAGCTCACGAAGCGATACGGCG